>NW_020837948.1:15369651-15412193 GCF_003676395.1 Aethalodelphis obliquidens
TCTTTTTTTTTTTTTTTTTTTTTTTTTTTGTGGTACGCGGGCCTCCCACTGTTGTGGCCTCTCCCGTTGCGGAGCACAGGCTCCAGACACGCAGGCTCAGCGGCCGTGACTCATGGTCCCAGCCGCTCCACGGCATGTGGGATCTTCCCGGACCGGGGCACAAACCTGTGTCCCCTGCATCGGCAGGTGGACTCTCAACCACTGCACCACCAGGGAAGCCCTTAATTTGTCTCTTTAAAGACCTTATCACCAAATACTGTGAGTGATATTCTGAGGTAATGGGGGTTAGGACTTCAACATGTGAATTTTGGGAGGATACAATTTATTCCATGATAGTAATCTCTATGTGGGTTTAAACTACAATCCAAATTGAATTATGCCAGAGAAAAACATAGCATTTGATATGTCTGCTTTTTGATAGAGAATAGTAGTCAATTTGCTGATCTCTTGTGAAGATGATCCAGGCCTTCTTACAAAGAGAGAAAAGGTAGAATTAAGGAGAAACTAAAGACAAATTATGCATTAGGATGGTTCTTAAGGAAATGCTATTGAAGGAAAGGAACTATTATCCTCAACGATGACCCATTTCGTGGCCTTTGATCTCATTTATAACCTGTGGCCTACTTTATTCTGCAGGGTTATTTCTGGAGTTTATTTTCCTGAATTGACAATTAAGGTACAGGACTTTAAAAAACTGTAATTCTGATCCAAAAACTTTGTATGCTGATCCAGTATTACAGTTTCATTCTGAAAGGGAACCCACAGTTGAAACATTAATCATTCAAAGACAAAATGTCTCAAACACAGGAAAAACATGGTTCCCACCATAATACACAGTCATTTTCAGGTATATATGTTGTCATTTTTATTGATTTTTTATAAAGATTCAAAATAGATATCTACTGTTTCTCTTTCATTTTCTAATTGTATAACCTTTGTCCTACTTTTCTTTCCTGATTTACTCTGATCTTAGTCCTTAAAATTTTTTTCTTCTTGTGCAGAATTAAATATTTTGACTAGTTTAACCTCTGCCAATGGTAACATCTGAGATCACACATGCTTTCTTTGTTCCCAAGGCTGACTGGCAGTGATCATAGGTGCTGAGCTCATCCTGTCTCTCCTGGTCTTCAAGGCTTTCTCATTTGCCACCTCCTCCAAGAAGTCTTCCTCACAGTGCTGACCCACAGTGAATTTTCCTCCTGTAAATGTGGAATGTGTTAAAATCTAATTTTTATTTTCTATCGCTAATAGTATTTAACCTTCCATGACTTTACGTCATCTTTCTCCCACCAGATTGCTACTCTCTTAAAAGGTTCAGTAGTGAGCAATTTATGACCATCTCTGTGTTTCTCATGACTAGCACAGTGGAACTTGTAAGTATAACACAGTAATAGAGTAGGCATGAAAAGGCTAACTGGTCAGCCATCTGTGCTACAAGGGGTGTGTGCTATGGCTAGGAGATGAGAAGGAGCAGACAAGCATGTCCTGGAAGACCCACTTTCAAGACTAATCACTAATCAGTCATTTTATGGCATGACCAAAAGAAGTACAAAGTTGTAGCTGTAGCCAGCCCTACTTTCTCTTCCCATGTCCTCTTGTCTTCCCACTGTAGGTTCTGAGCTGAGCATAGTGATAAAAAGAGGAATAAGACAGAGTCCCTGTCCAGCTTTTACTTGTTAATGGTAGCACTGCTGATCAGCAGAGGTTCCATGCTCATCACAAGACATTTGCCTGAACACCTGCAGAAGCAGTTGCCACCACAGGTGATAGCTTTTCATAGGCTCTTCCCCAGCTCCCATTTGCTGCCCTACAGTGGCAACTGGCAACACCTGCTTCCCAGATTCCCCTGCAAGCTCTGACTTACCCACCAGACTTAGTGATTCAGGAGAGCTGGTTGCTGACTTTTCTCTGATCTTCTTCATTTCTCTCTTCTGGATCCTTACTTCCCTAGCTTCTCTGACAATTGCACAAGATTTCATTCCTGTAATGAAGCTTTATCCCATACTACATTGCCCAACTGAATGCCAGTGGATTCAGTCACATACCTCATAAATGTGTGCTATCTTAATGAGCTATGGCAGAAAGTGTTGTGCTGTCTCAGCAAATGACAGAGGTGAGGGAGACAGATAATTTTTATTCAGCTCTGTTCTCTCATTCCTTTATTCCTTATGATCAGATGTACTGATTTGGGATAAAATCAACTGATGGAAGTCATGAGTCTTCTGGTGACCACTAAAAAGGCTTACCATTTATATGATTATAACAAGATCAAAACAGTGACTACTTTTTGACTTCCTCAGCCAACTAAAGTAATGACTGTATTGAAGGTTATTGACAAAATGTCACTATTTGGAACAGTTTGGAATGATAAAAGGTGATGTTTCGTATCATTAGCAATATAGGTTCTCAGCCTATGCCTTGAAAACACAACTTAATGTATTTCATCTTGAGACTGTGTCTATTCCTAGAATTTGAGGCACTCCCCTATCCCTAAGAGTTTTCTCATCAGTAAAATATGCCATCTTTTAGCCAGTTTTCCCTTACAGCTTTTCTGTGAGATCCTGATTTAAATAGATGGGGTATCATTGACGGGATCAAAATAAAGTTATATTGAAGACAAAAACAGTAAAGACTTTGAAAGTATAATCTAGGGCATAGGAAAAGAAGAGAGAAGATTTAGGGATGACAAGAACAGTGTTGATAACCTATGTTATGTCACACTCTTGAGAAAGTGTGGAAGAGGGAAGCTTGTACTGGAGCCACAAGCAGTGAGCTGGGCATTGGGCATAATCCATAGCTTACTTTATTTTTTAACAACTTTGTTGCAGTATAATTGCCTTACAATAGTGTGTTAGTTTCTGCTTTATAACAAAGTGTATCAGCTATACATGTACATAGATCCCAGTATCTCCTCCCTCTTGTGTCTCCCTCCCACCCTCCCTATCCCATGCCTCTAGGTGGTCACAAAGCACTAAGCTGATCTCCCTGTGCTATGCGGCTGCTTCCCACTAGCTATCTATTTTACATTTGGTAGTATACGTAAGTCTATGCCACTCTCTCATTTCGTCCCAGATTACCCTTCCCCCTCCCCGTGGCCTCAAGTCCATTCTCTATGCCAGCATCTTTATTCCTGTCCTGCCCATAGGTTCTTCAGAACCATGTTTTGTTTTCTTTTGTTTTGTTTTTAGATTCCATGTGCCAGCATACAGCATTTGTTTTTCTCTTTCTGACTTATTTCACTCTGTGTGACAGTCTGTAGGTCCTTTCACCTCACTACAGATAACTCAATTTTGTTTCTGTTTATGGCTGAGTAATATTCCATTGTATATATGTGCCACATCTTCTTTATCCATTCATCTGTCGATGGACACTTAGGTTGCTTCCATGTCCTGGCTATTGTAAATAGTGCTGTGATGAACATTGTGGTACATGTCTCTTTTTGAATTATGGCTTTCTCAGGGTATATGCCCAGTAGTAGGATTGCTGGGTCGTATGGTAGTTCTAGTTTTAGTTTTTTAAGGAACCTCCATGCTGTTCTCCATAGTGGCTGTATCAATTTACATTCCCACCAACAGTACAAGAGGGTTCGCTTTTCTCCACATCCTCTCCAGCATTTATTGTTTGTAGATTTCCTGATGATGGCCATTCTGACTGGTGTGAGGTGATATCTCTCACTGTAGTTTTGATTTGCATTTCTCTAATAATTAGTGATGTTGAGCATCCTTTCATGTGTTTGTTGGCAATCTGTATATCTTCTTTGGAGAAATGTCTATTTAGGTCTTCTGCCCATTTTTGGATTGTTTGTTTGTTTGATATTGAGCTGCATGAGCTGCTTGTAAATTTTGGAGATGAATCCTTTGACAGTTGCTTCATTTGCAAATAATTTCTCCCATTCTGAGGGTTCTGTTTTCATCTTATGGTTTCCTTTGCTGTGCAAAAGCTTTTAAGTCTCATCAAGTCACATTTGTTTATTTTTGTTTTTATTTCCATTTCTTTCAGAGGTGGATCAAGGATCTTGCTCTGATTTATGTCATAGAGTGTTCTGCCTATGTTTTCCTCTAAGAGTTTGATAGTGTCTGGCCTTACATTTAGGTCTTTAATCCATTTTGAGTTTATTTTTGTGTATGGTGTTAGGGAGTGTTCTAATTTCATTCTTTTACATGTACCTGTCCAGTTTTCCCAGCACCACTTATTGAAGAGGCTGTCTTTTTTCCATTGTACATTCTTGCCAAAAATGAGGTGACCATAAGTGCATGGGTATATCTCTGGGCTTTCTATCCTGTTCCATGGGTCTATATTTCTGTTTTTGTGCCAGTACCATACTGTCTTGATTACTGTAGCTCTGTAGCATACTCTGAAGTCCAGGAGCCAGATTCCTTCAGCTCCATTTTTCTTTGTCAAGATTGCTTTGGCTATTCGGGGTCTTTTGTGTTTCCATACATATTGTGAAACTTTTTGTTCTAGTTCTGTGAAAAATGCCATTGGTAGCCTGATAGGGATTGCACTGAATCTGTAGATTGCTTTGGGCAATACAGTCATTTTCACAATGTTGATTCTTCTAATCCAAGAACATGGTATATCTCTCCACCTGTTTGTATCATCTTTAATTTCTTTCATCAGGGTCTTATAATTTTATGCATACAGGTCTTTTGTCTCCTTTGGTAGGTTTATTCCTAGGTATTTTATTCTTTTTGTTGCAGTGGTAAATGGGAGTTTCCTTAATGTCTCTTTTGTATTTTTCATTAGTGTATAGGAAGCAAGAGATTTCTGTACATTAATTTTGTATCCTGATACTTTACCAAATTCATTGATTAGCTCTAGTAGTTTTCTGGTAGAGTCTTTAGGATTCTCTATGTATACTGTCATGTCACCTGCAAGCAGTGACAGGTTTACTTCTTCTTTTCCAATTTGGATTCCTTTTATTTCTTTTTCTTCTCTGATTGCTGTGGCTAAAACTTCCAAAACTATGTTGAATAAGAGTGGTGAGAGTGCACAACCTTGTCTTTTTCCTGATCTTAGTGGAAATGCTTTCAGTTTTTTACCATTGAGGACGATGTTGGCTGTGGATTTGTCATATATGGCCTTTATTATGTTGAGGTGAGTTCCCTCTATGCCTACTTTCTGGAGGGTTTTCATCATAAATGGGTGTTAAATTTTGTTGAAAGCTCGCTCTGCATCTGTTGAGAGGATCATATGGTTTTTCCCCTTCAATTTGTTAATGTGGTGTATCACATTGATTGATTTGCGTGTATTGAAGAATCCTTGCATTCCTGGGATAAACCCCACTTGATCATGGTGTATGATCCTTTTCATGTGCTGTTGGATTATGTGTGCTAGTATTTTGTTGAGGATTTTTGCATCTATGTTCATCAGTGATATTGGCCTATAGTTTCCTTTCTTTGTGACATCTTTGTCTGGTTTTGGTATCAGGGTGATGGTGGCCTCGTAGAATGAGTTTGGGAGTGTTGGAAGAGTTTGAGAAGGATAGGTCTTGGCTCTTCTCTAAATGTTTGATGGTATTCGCCTGTGAAGCCATCTGGTCCTGGGCTTTTGTTTGTTGGAGGATTTTTCATCACAGTTTCAATTTCAATGCTTGTTATCGGTCTGTTTATATTTTCTGTTTCTTTCTGGTTCAGTCTCAGAAGGTTGTGCTTTTCTAAGAATTTGTCCATTTCTTCCAGGTTGTCCATTTTATTGGCATAGAGTTGCTTGTAGTAATCTCTCATGATCCTTTGTATTTCTGCAGTGTCAGTTGTTAATTTTCCTTTTTCATTTCTAATTCTGTTGATTTGAGTCTTCTCCCTTTTTTTCTTGATGACTCTGGCTAACGGTTTATCAGTTTTGTTTATTTTCTCAAAGAACCAGCTATTAGATTTATTGATCTTTGCTATCAACTCCTTCATTTCTTCTTCATTTTTTTCTGATCTGATCTTTATGATTTCTTTCTTTCTGCTAACTTTGGGGTTTTCTGTTCTTCTTTCTCTAATTGTTTTATGTGTAAGGTTAGGGTGTTTATTTGAGATGTTTCTTGTCTTTTGAGGTAGGATTGTATTGCTATAAACTTCCCTCTTAGAACTGCTTTTGCTGCATCCCATAGGTTTTGGGTCATTGTGTTTTCATTGTCATTTGTTTCTAGGTATTTTTTGATTTCCTCTTTGATTTCTTCAGGGATCTCTTGGTTATTAAGTAGTGTATGGTTTGGCTTATTTTTTACAGATATTTTTCCTGTAATTGATATCTTCTCACAGCATTGTAGTTGGAAAAGATACTTGATACGATTTCAATTTTCTTAAATTTACCACGGCTTGATTTGTGACCCAAGATATGACCTATCCTGGAGAATTTTCCATGAGCACTTGAGAAGAAAATGTATTCTGCTGTTCTTGGATGGATTGTCCTATAAATATCAATTAAGTCCATCTTGTTTAGTGTATCATTTAAAGCTTGTATTTCCTTATTGATTTTCAGTTTGGATGATCTGTCCATTGATTAAAGTCATTTGTTAAAGTTCCCTCCTCTGTGTTTCTGTCAAATTCCCCTTTTATGGCTGTTAGCATTTGCCTCATGTATTGCGGTGCTCCTATGTTGGGTGCATAAATATTTACAATTGTTATATCTTCTTCTTGGATCGATCCCTTGATCATTATGTAGTGTCCTTCTTTGTCTCTTGTAATAGTCTTTCTTTTAAAGTCTATTTTGTCTGATAGGAGAATTGCTACTCCAGTGTTCTTTTGGTTTCCATTTGCATGAAATATCTTTTTCCATCTCCTCACTTGCAGTCTGTATGTGTCCCTAGGTCTGAAGTGGGTCTCTTGTAGACAGCATATATACAGGTCTTGTTTCTGTATCCATTCAGCCAGTCTATGTCTTTTGGTTGGAGCATTTAACCATTTACATTTAAGGTAATAATAGATATGTAAGTAAGTTCCTATTACCATTTTCTTATTTGTTTTGGGTTTGTTATTATAGGTCTTTTCCTTCTCTTGTGTTTCCTGACTAGAGAAGTTCCATTAGCATTTGTTGTAAAGCTGGTTTGGTGCTGCTGAATTCTCTTAGCTTTTGCTTGTCTGTAAAGGTTTTAATTTCTCTGTTGAATCTGAATGAGATCCTTGCTGGGTAGAGTAATCTTCTTTGTAGGTTTTTCCCTTTCATCACTTTAACTATGTCCTGCTGCTCCCTTCTAGCTTGCAGAGTTTCTGCTGAAAGATCAGCTGTTAACCTTATGGGGATTCCCTTGTGCATTATTTGTTGTTTTTCCCTTGCTTTTAATATTTTTTGTTTGTTTTTAATTTTTGATAGTTTGATATGTATGTGTCTTGGTGTGTTTCTCCTTAGATTATCCTGTATGGGACTCTCTGTGCTTCCTGGACTTGATTAACTATTTCCTTTCCCATATTAGGGAAGTTTTCAACTATAGTCTCTTCAACTATTTTCTCAGTCCCTTTCTTTTTCTCTTCTTCTTCTGGGACCCCTATAATTCTAATGTTGATGCGTTTAATGTTGTCCCAGAGGTCTCTGAGACTGTCCTCAATACTTTTTTTAAAAAATTCTGCTCTGCAGTAGTTATTTTCACTATTTTATCTTCCAGGTCACTTATCCATTCTTCTGCCTCACTTTTTCTGCTATTGATTCCTTCTAGAGGATTTTAAATTTCATTTATTGTGTTGTTCATCATTGTCTGTTTGCTCTTTAGTTCTTCTAGGTCCTTTTTAAATGTTTCTTGTATTTTCTCCATTCTATTTCCAAGATTTTGGATCATCTTTACTATCACTACTCTGAATTCTTTTTCAGGTAGACTGCCTATTTCCTCTTCATTTATTTGGTCTAGTGGGTTTTTACCTTGCTCCTTCATCTGCTGTGTGTTTCTCTGTCTCCTCATTTTGCTTAACTTACTGTGTTTGGTGTCTCCTTTTCGCAGGCTGCAGGTTTGTAGTTCCTGTTGTTTTTGGTGTCAGCCCCCAGTGGCTAGGGTTGGTTCAGTAGGTTGTGTAGGCTTCCTGGTGGAGGGGACTGGTGCCTGTGTTCTGCTGGATGAGGCTGGATCTTGTCTTTCTTGTGGGCAGGTCCACGTCTGGTGGTGTGTTTTAGGATGTCTGTGAACTTACTATGATTTTCGGCAGCCTGTCTGCTAATGGGTGGGGCTGTGTTCCTGTCTTGCTAGTTGTTTGGCATAGGGTGTCCAGCACTGTGGCTTGCTAGTTGTTGAGTGGAGCTGCGTCTTAGCGTTGAGATGGAGATCTGTGCGAGAGATTTTTGCCATTTGATTGTACATGGAGCTGGGAGGTCTTTGGTGGTCCAATGTCCTGAACTCAGCTCTCCCACCTCAGAGGCACAGGCCTGACTCCCAGTCAGAGCACCAAGACCCTGTCAGCCACATGGCTCAGAAAAAAAGGGAAAAAAAATAATGTTATTAAAAATTAAAATTAAAAAGTAATAAAAACAAAAGAAAGAGAGCAACCAAACCAAAAAAGAAATCCACCAGTGATAACAAGTGTTAAAAACTATACTAAAAAAAAGGACAGACAGAACACTAGAACAAATGGTAAAAGCAAAGCTATACAGACAAAAATCACACAAAGAAGCATACACATACACAATCACAAAAAGAGAGAAAGGAAAACAATATATATATTGTTGCTCCCAAAGTCCACCACTTCAATTTTGGGATGATTCGTTGTCTCTTCAGGCATTCCACAGATGCAGGGTACATCAAGTCGATTGTGGAGATTTAGTCTGTTGCTCCTGAGGCTGCTGGGAGAGAGAACCCCAGCACAGCTCCTGGGGTTCAGCTTTGGATTGGCCCTGCCTCAATGTGTAGGTTGCCGGAGGGTGTCTGTTCTTCACTCAGACAGGACAGGGTTAAAGGAGCAGCTGATTGGGGGCTCTGGATCACTCAGCCCTTGGGGGAGGGCAGAGGCCGGCATGACATTGCAACAGCCTGAGTGAGGCGTGCTGTGTGTTCTCCTGGGGAAGTTGTCCCTGGATCACGGGACCCTGGCAGTGGCAGGCTGCACAGGCTCCCGGGAGGGATGGTGTGGGAGTGACCTGTGCTTGCACACAGGCTTCTTGGCGTCTGCAGCAGCAGCCTTAGCGTCTCCTGCCCGTCTCCGGTGTCCGTGCTGACAGACGCGGCTCACACCCATCTCTGGAGCATGTTTAGGTGGTGCTCTGAATCTCCTCTCCTCGCACACCCCAAAACAATGGTGTCTTGCCTCTTAGGCAGGTCCAGAGTTTTTCCCGGACTCCCTCCTCGCTAGCTGTGGCGCACTTGCCCCCTTCAGGCTGTGTTCACGCTGCCAACCCCAGTCCTCTCCCTGGGATCTGACCTCAGAAGCCCAAGCCTTTGCTCCCACCCGCCCCGGCTAGTGAGTGCTCATCAGCACTGATCCTCTGTGCAGGAATCTTTCTGCTTTGCCCTCTGCACCCCTGTTGCTGTGCTCTCCTCCGCGGCTCCGTAGCTTCCCCCTCTGCCACCCGCAGTCTCCGCCCGTGAAGGAGCTTCCTAGTGTGTGGAAACCTTTCCTCCTTCACAGCTCCTTACCGCTGGTGCAGGTCCCGTCCCTATCCTTTTGTCTCTGTTTATTCTTTTTTCTTTTGCCCTACCCAGGTACGTGGGGAGTTTCTTGCCTTTTGGGAGGTCTGAGGTCTTGTGCCAGTGTTCAGTAGGTGTTCTGTAGGAGTTGTTCCACGTGTAGATGTATTTCTGATGTATATGTGGGGAGGAAGGTGATCTCCAAGTCTTACTCCTCTGCAATCTTGAAGGTCTTCTCCATAGCTTACTTTAATCTCTGTAACAGTTATAAAAAGAATAGCTGGTATTGATGGGCATGTGCCTTGAGTGTTACAGATAAGAACTTCCTCTCCAGATGTGCTCTCCACTAGATAATAAAGTCACCACTCTGGACTAAAAGACCAAGGGCTCTCTGTCTTTTTTACATTTATACTGTAGCCCATTTCTAGTGCAGACATAACACATTAAAGATAGTCAATAAATGTTCTTAAGTGAAAAAATATGTCCTTGGAAGAGATAAGAGTTGGTTATGTGGGATACCAAGGTAAGGCTCAGACTCATTTAAGAGATGTTCAAATACAGTCAAGGCTTATTCACAGCACTGTGTAACTCTCCCCAAGACCCCTTATTTGTTGATAGCCAACAATTTCTTACAATTCCAAAGGATCATCAAATGATCAAGCCTTTTTGCTTTTAAGTATTTTCTGACCTTAATATATTAAAAACCTATAGGGCTTCCCTGGTGGCTCAGTGGTTGAGAGTCCACCTGCCGATGCAGGGGACACGGGTTCATGCCCCAGTCCAGGAGGATCCCACGTGCCGTAGAGCGGCTGGGCCCGTGAGCCATGGCCACTGGGCCTGCGTGTCTGGAGCCTGTGCTCCACAACGGGAGAGGCCACAACAGTGAGAGGCCCGTGTACTGCAAAAAAACAAAAACCTATAAACCTTGACAACAGGAGGGGATTAATACAGATACAAGTCCTATATTTATTTCTACAGGTAGAGTTGCCAGGCAACCATCACATTATAACACACAGGACTGTCATTATGGACCCCTCTTCTCCTGTAACTCCTTTACTGCCAAAATGAAAAGCAATGCAGACAACAATGTCACTTAAAAGGATCCATCCTCCAGGCACTACTCGATAAAATCTTCTGTTGAAGAAACTGCAGAATACTCTGGAGCTGGCAAAAATGACTCCATGCTTTTAGAATAGTCCTTCTCAGTATAGAAAATGCACTTACATTGAGAGAAAACTGTGAGTAAAAAGGTAATTCAGAGTATTAAACTTTGAAGAAGTTAGCAATGTAAATTATTTATCATAAATTAATATAAGACACCAGGGGTCCTAAGTACACAGCAGAATAGGTGCTGTCTTAGTCATACTCTGGTTACTGCTCAGCTTTCTTCCATGGTAATTTCATCCATACCATTCACAGGATGACAATTTTATATCATAAGAGGTCCCTTGGTAGTGGATATTAATATATAATAGAGGGGAACAGCAGGGAGAACTTTTCGTGTGCTCCTTGCCACTAAAACACACAAACTGCTCCCTTGATGAACATATGGTTAGATATTAAAATATTAGTGATGGCACTAGCATTAATAAGAGATATAACAATATAACCATATATTGTATATATTAATAATCCACAGAAAATATTATAGATCCTAAAGAAAAGCTCCCAGGATAAATTGTGTTTATTCTTTCTTGTGGTTTAAAAACACATAATCTTCAAAAATATGCAATGCTTCCACAATGGGACTTACAATTATCTGAGGTCAAATATCTGAACTATTATTTTTTCTAATGAAGAATAAACAATAAGATCTTTATTGTTGTCTCTAGACCATAATAGAACTGCCAGTAAGCAGGGATGAAATAAATGTTTCCAAAATAATAAAAAGCATCAAGCTAGATTAGTGGTTTCTATAGTTCCTTAAATGACACATATTCCACATGAAAAATATTTTCAACACGTTTCCTCAAATAAAAATATATCTACATCAGGCAATGAAGAAACACTAATTAGGATCTATCTAATGTAGGGGACTTCTGCATTGTGAGCAAGATCTAACTACAATCCTGTATAAAACTAACATTTAAAAAATCTATTCCTTATTATTCAAGGACTTTGAAATAGTTTGCTAAAATAGCTTTTCAAATAGGAAAATACCATTTCAGTTTAGGAGCTCAAAAAGCACTAATTCCAAGGTAGAACTTAAATGGCATATGAAAGGACACATAACAAAATAGTGGTGTACTCTAGAACAAACCAGGTATATACTTCATTCAAGGCAAGCTGTACCTTCAGTAATGAGCTAGAGTGATTGTCATCTTCCTAGAGAGTAATATCTTATTTGTCACAGCAGCTATTTTCTCCTTCTAATTTTTTTAGGTATAATTGACCCTACATTATATTAGTTTCAGATATATACCATAGTGATTCCATATTTGTATATATTGGGAAATGAGCCCCCAAAATAAGTCTAGTTAACATCTGTCACCATACAGTTATAAACTTTTCCTGTGATGAGAACTTCTAAGATTCTCATAGCAACTTTCAAATATGCAATACAGTATTATTAACTATAGTCATCATGCTATACATTATATCCACATGACTTATTTATGTTACTACAGGAAGTCTGTATGTTTTGACCCCCTTCACTCATTCCCCCCACCTCTGGCAACTACCAGTCTCTATATCTAAGAGCTTGGTTTTTGTTATTTTATTGGAGTATAGTTGATTTACAATGTTGTGTTAGTTTCAGGTGAACAACAAAGTGATTCAGTTATACATATATCCATTCTTTTTCAGATTCTTTTCTCATATAGGTTATCAACAGAATATTGAATAGAGTTTCATGTGCTATACAATAGGTCCTTGTTGGTTATCTATCTTATACACAGTAGTGTGTGTGTTAATCCCAAATTCTTGACTTATCCTTACCCTCCCCCATGTTTCCCCTTTGGTAACCATACATTTGTTTTTGAAGTCTGTGAGTCTGTTTCTGTTTTGTACATAAGTTCATTTGTATCATTTTTTTTTAGATTCTGTATATAAGTGATATCATATGATATTTGTCTTTCTCTATCTGACTTAACTTCACTTGGTGTGATAATCTCTAGGTCCATCCACATTGCTGCAAATGGCACTGTTTCACTCTTTTTTATGGCTGAGTAATATTCCATTGTATATATGTGCCACATCTTCTTTATCCATTTCTCTGTTGATGGACATTAAGGTGCTTTCATGTCTTGGCTCTTGTAAATAGGGCTGCAGGGAACACTGGGGTACATGTATCCTTTCAAACCATGGTTTTCTCCAGATATATGCCCAGGAATGGGATTGCTGGATCATATGGTAACTCTATTTTTAGTTTTTTAAGGAACCACCATACTGTTCTCCATAGTGGTTATACCAATTTACATTCCCACCAACAGTGTAGGAGGATTCCTGTTTCTCCACATCCTCTCCTTCATTTATTGTTTGTAGACGTTTTGATGATGGCCATTCTGACTGGTGTGAGTTGATACCTCATTATAGTTTTGATTTGCATTTCTCTGTTAGTGATGTTGAGCATCTTTTCATGTGCTATTTGGCCATTTATATGTCTTCTTTGCAGAAATGTCAATTTGGATCTTCTGCCCATTTTTTGATTGGGTTGTTTGTTTTTTTGACATAGAGCTATGAGCTGTTTGTATATTTAGGAGATTAATCCCTTATCGGTCACTTCATTTGGAAATATTTTCGCACATTCTGTGGGTTGTCTTTTCATTTTATTTATGGTTTTCCTTGCTGAGTAGAAGATTTTGAGCTTAATTACGTCCATTTGTTTATTTTTGCTTTTATATTCATTACTGTAGGAGGTGGATCAAAAAACAAATATTGCTGTGATTTATATCAGAGTGTTCTGCCTGTGTTTTCCTCTAAGAGTTTTATAGTTTTTGGTCTCACATTTAGCTCTGGGATCCACTTTTAGTTTATTTTGGGATATGGTGTTAGAGAATTTCTAATTTCATTCTTTTACATGTAACTGTCCAGTTTTCCCAGCACACTTGCTGAAGAGGCTCTCTTTTCTCCATTGTATATTCTTGCCTCCTTTGTCAAAGAAAAGGTGACCATATGTGTGTGGGTTTATCTCTGGGCTTTCTATCCTGTTCCATTGATCTATATTTCCTTTTTTGTGCCAGTACCATACTGTCTTGATTACTGTAGCTTTGTAGTATAGTCTGAAGTCAGGGAGCCCAATTCCTCCAGCTCTGCTTTTCTTTCTCAAGATTGCTTTGGTTATGCGGGGTCTTTTGTGTCTCCATACACATTGTAAAAAAATTTTGTTCTAGTTCTGTGAAAAATGCCATTGGTGATTTGATAGGAATTGCACTGAATCTGTAGATTGCCTTGGGTTGTATAGTTATTTTGACAATATTGATTCTTCCAATCCAAGAACATGGTATATCTCTCCATCTGTTTGTGTCATCTTCGATTTCTTTCATCAGCATCTTATACTTTTTGGAGTACAGGTCTTTTGTCTCCTTAGGTTTATTCCTAGGTATTTTTGGAGTACAGGTCTTTTGTCTCCTTAGGTTTATTCCTAGGTATTTTATTCTTTTTGATGTGATGGTAAATGGGATTGTTTCTTTCATTTCATCTTTTGCTGTTAGTGTACAGAAATGCAACAGATTTCTGTGTATTAATTTTGTATCCTACAACTTTACCAAATTGAGCTCTACTAGTTTTCTGGTAGCATATTTAGGATATTATATGTATATTATCATGTCATCTACAAACAATGACAGTTTTACTTTTTTCCAATTTAGATTCCTTTTTCTTCTCTGAATGCCATGGCTAGGACTTCCAAAACTATGTTGAATTAAAGTGACAATAGTGGACATGCTTGTCATGTTCCTGATCTTAGATGGAATGCTTTCAGCATTTCACCATTGAGTATGTTGTTAGCTGTGGGTTTGTCATGTATGGTCTTTATTATGTTGAGGTATGTTCCCTCTATGCCCACTTTCTGCAGTTTTTATCATAAATGGGTGTTGGATTTTTGTCAAAAGATTTTTTTGCATTTATTGAGATGATCATTTGGTTTTCAGTTTATTAATATGTATCACACTGATTTGTGGGTATTGAAAAACCCTTGCATCATTGGGATAAATCCCACTTGATCATGGTGTATGATCCTTTTAATGTATTGTTGGATTTGGTTACCTAGTGTTTTGTTGAGTATTTTGGTGTCTTTGTCATCGTGGATACTGGCCTATAATTTTCTTGTGTGTGGTATATTTGTCTGGTTTTGGTATCAGGGTGATGGTGGCCTCATAGAATGAGCTTCGAGTGTTCCTTATTCTGCAGTTTTCTGGAATATTTTGAGAAGGATAGGTATTAACTCTTCTCTAAATGTTTGACAGAATTCACCTGTGAAGCCATCTGGTCCTGGACTTTTGTTGGGAGTTTTTAACTCATAGTTTCAATTTCAGTACTTGTGATTGGTCTGTTCATATTTTCTATTTCTTCCTAGTTCAGTCTTAGAAGGTTGTACCTTTCTAAGAATTTGTTCATTTCTTACAGGTTATTCGTTTCATTGGCATAGAGTTACACAGCTCCCTCCCTGGGGTACAGGCTGCATCCCAACTGCTTTTTCTTTTTGCCTTTCTCCTACCCTGTTACATGGAAGATTTCTTGCCCTTTCAGAAGGCTGAGGTCTTCTGCTGGTGTTATGTGAATTGTTCCACTTGTAGATGTATTTTTAATGTTTTTGTGGGAGAAGGTGAGCTCCACGTCCTAGTCCTCTGCCATCTGGATCCTGTCCTGCTGTTACTGTTACTTTAGCATAATGCCTTCAAGGACCATCCATATTGTTACAAATGGCACATTTCCTTCTTTTATGGATTAATAGTATTGCATTACATATATATATATATATATATATATACATATACATATATATATACACACACACACCACATCTTCTTTGTCTCTTCATCTATTGATGGACACTTAGGTTGTTTCCATGTCTTGGCTATTGTAAATAATGTTGCAATGAACATGGAAGTGCATATATCTTTTCAAGTTAGTGTTTTCCGTTTTTGGATAAATACCCAGAAGTGGAATTGCTGGGTCATATAATAGTTCTATTTTTAATTTTTTAAGGAACCTCCATACTGTTTTTCTCATAGTGGCTGCACCAATTTATATTACCACCAACAGTGCACAAAGGTTTGTTCCCTTTTCTCCACATCCTCAGCAACACTTGTTATTTCCTGGTTTTTAATAATAATAGCCATTCTCACAGGTGTGAGCTGATATCTCACTGTGGTCCTGGTGGCATAGGAGGGAGGCCGGGGAGATCAGGAGAGGCAGGCAGGAGGGGCCCTCTGGGAGGAGCAGAGGGCGATTGTCCCACCCACGCAGGCCCAGGGAGCCTGCTGAGCTTGCAGGCCAGTCCCCTGCCTTCCAAAGTCCTCTCCAGGCCATTTGGGTCATTGGGGGCATAGGAGGGAGGCCAGGGAGATCAGGAGGGGCCCTCTGGAACCAGAGCAGCAGGAGAGGATAGGAGGGTGTTTGCCCCTGCCCACTCGAGCCCAGGAAGCCTGCTGGGCTCCCAGGTGAGGTCCCCTGCCCTCTGAGAGAGACAAAGTGTGGAGGGCACACCTGGGCCCCTTCTGTTCTGTTGAGCCTGAATCCCACCCCCCACAGTCCCCAGGGCCTTTTCCAGCCCTGTGGGTCCTAAGCATAGGCCCTGCCCAAATATCACCCTTGCTTATGCCCTGCCCTCCACAGCTGGGGCCTTCTCCCCCTTTTTTAGTTTTTTTTTTCTTTTCCATCCTCCTCTTTTTTACTATTGTGGTAATGGTGTCCCTTCTGGTTGTTGATTCATCTATATTTTTATATTCTTTCTAACATATCTGTTAGTTTCCTAGTCTAATTTTACTTTCTACTTTGTTATTCTTTTCTTTTTTTGCCTCCCCACGCAGCTTGCGGGATCTTGGTTCATGACCCGGGAGTCAGGCCGAAGCTCCTGCGGTGGGAGCTCCAAGTCTGAACTGCTGACTAACAGAGAACCTCAGACACCAGGGAATGTTCACTGGAGTGAGGTCTCATGGAGGTCCTCATCTCAGCACCAAGACCCAGCTCTACCCAACAGCCTACAAACTCCAGTGTTGGAAGCCTCAGGCCAAACAACCAGTAAGGTAAGACAGGAACACAATCCCACTCATAAAAAAATGAGACAGCAAAAAAATATGTCACAGATGAAGGAGCAAGGTAAAAACCTACAAGACCAAATAAATGAGGAGGAAACAAACAGGCAATCTACCTGAAAAAGAATTCAGAGTAATAACCGTAAAGATGATCCAGAATCTCAAAAATACAAGAAATGTTTGTTTAATAAACAAACAGAGATGAACAACACAATAACTGAAATGAAAAATACACCAGAAGGAATCAATAACTGAGGCAGAAGAATGAATAAGTGAGCTGGAGGACAAAATGGTGAAAATAACTGACAAGGAGCAGAATAAAGAAAGAGTGAAAAGAATTGAAGACAATCTCAGAGACCTCTGGGACAACACTAAGCACACCAACATTTGAATTATAGGGGTACCAGAAGAAGAAGAGAAAAAGAAAGCATCTGAGAAAATAGTTGAAGAGATTGTAGTGGAAAACTTCCCTAATGTGGGAAAGAGAATAGTCACCAAAGTCCAGGAAGCACAGAGAGTCCTATACAGGATAAACTCTAGGAAAAACACACCAAGACACGTATTAAACTAACAAAAATTAAATTCAAAGAAAAAAATGAAAAGCAGCAAGGGAAAAACAAAAAATAACATACAAAGGACTCCCCATAAGTTTATCAGCTGATTTTTCAGCAGAAACTCTTCAGGCCAGAAGGGAGTAGCAGGATATATACTTAAAGTGATGAACCAAGATTCCTCTACCCAGCAAGGATCTCATTCAGATTTGATGGAGAAATCAAAAGCTTTTCAGAAAAGCAAAAGCTAAGAGAATTCAGCACCACCAAACCAGCTTTACAACACCACCAAACCAGCTTTACAACAAATGCTAAAGAAACCTCTCTAGGCAGGAAACACAAGAGAAGAAAAAGACCCACAAAAACAAACCCCAAACAAGAAAATGGTAATAGGAACATACATACTGATATGAACCTTAAATATAAATGGATTAAATGCCCCAACCAAAAGACACAGACTGGCTGAATGGATACAAAAACAAGACCCATATATATGTTGTCTACAAGAGACCCCCTTCAGACCTAGGGACACATACAGACAAAGTGAGGGGATGGAAAAAGATATTGCATGCAAATGGAAATCAAAAGAAAGCTGGAGTACCAATACTCGTATCAGATAAAATAGACTTTAAAATAAGGACTGTTACAAGAGATAAGGAGGGACACAACATGATCAAAGGATCAATCCAAGAAGAAGATACAACAATTATAAATGTTTTTGCACCCAACATAGGAGCACCTCAATACATAAGTAAGTCAAATGCTAACAACCATGAAAGGAGAAATCGACAGTAACACAATAATAGCAGGGGACTTTAACACCCCACTTACACCAATGGATAGATCATCCAAACAGAAAATAAAAAAGGAAACACAAGCTTTGAATGACACCATAGACCACCTAGAATTAATTTATATTTATAGAACATTCCACCCGAAAATGGAAGAATACACCTTCTTCTCAAGTGCACACGGAACATTCTCCAGGATACATCACATCTTGGGTCACAAATCAAGCCTCGGAAAATTTAAGAAAATTGAAATCGTATCAAGTATCTTTTCTGACCACAACACTATGAGATTGGAAATCATTACAGGAAAAAAACTGTAAAAAACACAAATACATGGAGGCTAAACAGTGTGCTACTAAATAACAAAGAGAGCACTGAAGAAATCAAAAAATACCTAGAAACAAATGACAATGAAAACACAATGACCCAAAACCTATGGGATGCCGCAGAAGCAGTTCTAAGACAGAAGTTTATAGCAATTCAGTCTCTCCTCAAGAAACAAGAAAAATCTCAAACAATCTAACCCTACACTTAAAACAACTACAGAAAGAACAAAGAAAACCCAAAGTCAGTAGAAGGAAAGAAATCATAAAGATCAGAGCAGAAATAAATGAAATAGAAACAAAGAAAACAATAACAAAGATCAATAAAACTAAAAGCTGGTTTTTTGAGAAGATAAACAAAATTGATGAACCCTTAGCCAGACTCATCAAGAAAAAAAGGGAGAGGATGCAAATCAATAAAGTTAGAAGTGAACAAGGAGAAATCACAGCTGACACTGCAGAAATACAAGGGATTATAAGAGACTAGTACAAACAACTATATGCCAATAAAATGGACAACCACCAAGAAATGGACAAATTCCTGGAAAGGTACAATTTTCCAAGACTGAACCAGGAAGAAATAGAGAATATGAACAGACCGATCACAAGTAATGAAATTGAAACTGTGATTAAAAATCTTCCAACAAACAAAAGCCCAAGACTAAATGGCTTCACTGGTGAATTCTATCAAACATTTAGAGAAGAGCTAACACCGATCCTTCTCAAACTCTTTGAGAAAACTGCAGAGGGAGAGACACTCCCAAATTCATTCTACGAAGCCACCATCACCCTGATACCAAAGCCAGAAAAGATATCACAAAAAAAGAAAATTATAGACCAATATCACTGATGAACATAGATGCAAAAATCCTCAACAAAATACTAGCAAACAGAACCCAACAGCACATTAAAAGGATCATACACCATGATCAAGTGGGATTTATCCCAGGATGCAAGAATTCTTCAATATATGCAAATAAATCAGTGTGATACGCCACATTAATGAATCAAGGAATAAAAACCATATGATCCTCTGAACGGATGCAGAAAAAGCTTTTGACAAAATTCGACACCAATTTATCATAAAAACTCTTCAGAAAATGGGCATAGAGGGAACCTACCTCAACATAATAAAGGCTATATATGACAAACCCACAGCCAACATCATTTTCAATGGTGAAAAACTGAAACCATTTCCTCTAAGATCAGGAACAAGACAAAGATGTCCACTCTTGCCACTCTCATTCAACATAGTTTAGGCAGTCCTATGCACCACAATCAGAGAAGAAAAGGAATACAAATTGGAAAAGAAGTAAAACTGTCACTGTTTGCAGATGACATGATATTATACATAGAAAACCCTAAAGATGCCACCAGAAAACTACTAGAACTAATCAATGAATTTGGTAAGGTTGCAGGATACAAAGTTAATGCACAGAAACCTCTGGCATTCCTATACACCAACAACAAAATATCAGAAAGAGAAATTAAGGAAACAATCCATTTACCATCGCAACGAAAAGAATAAGATACCTAGGAATAAACTGGCTAAGGAGGCGAAAGACTTGTACTCAGAAAACTATAAAACACTGATGAAAGAAATCAAAGATGACATAAACAGATGGAGAAATATACCATGTTCTTGGATTGGAAGAATCAATATTGTGAAAATGGCTATACTACCCAAAGCAATCAACAGATTCAGTGCAATCCTTATCAAACTACCAATGGCATTCTTCACAGAATTAGAACAAAACAATTTTTGGAGGGCTTCCCTGGTGGCGCAGTGGTTGAGAGTCTGCCTGCCAATGCAGGGGACACGGGTTCGTGCCCCGGTCCGGGAAGATCCCACATGCCGCGGAGCAGCTGGGCCCATGAGCCACGGCCGCTGAGCCTGCGCGTCCAGAGCCTGTGCTCCGCAACGGGAGAAGCCACAACAGTGAGAGGCCCACGTACCGCATAAACAAAACAATACAAAATGTTTAGAAACACAAAAGACCCTGAATAGCCCAAGCAATCTTGAGAAGAACAACTGACTTGGAAGAATCAGGCTCCCTGAGTTCCAACTATATCACAAAGCTACAGTAATCGAGACAGTATAGTACTGGCACAAAAACAGAAGTATAGACCAGTGGTACAGGATAGAATGCCCAGAGATTAGCCCACACACATATGGTCACCTAATGTGCAACAAAGGAGGCAAGAACATACAATGGAGAAAAGACCGCCTCTTCAATAAGTGGTGCTGCGAAAACTGTACATCTACATGGAAAAGAATGAAATTAGAACACTACCTAACACCATACACAAAAATAAACTCAAAATGGATTAAAGAGTTAAATGTAAGACCAGACACTGTAAAACTCTTAGAGGAAAACATAGGCAGAACACTCTATGACATAAATCACAGCAAGATCCTTTTTGACCCACCTCCTAGAGATATAAAACAAAAGTAAACAAATGGGATCTAATGAAACTTAAAAGCTTTTGCACAGCAAAGGAAACCATAAACAAGACAAAAAGACAACCCTCAGAATGGGAGAAAATATTTGCAAATGAAACAACAGACAAAGGATTAATCTCCAAAATATACAAACAGCTCATGGAGCTCAATATCAAAAAAACAAACAATCCAATTAAACAATGGGCAGAAGACCTAAATAGACATTTCACCAAAGAAGACATACAGATGGCCAAGAGGCACATGAAAAGCTGCTCAACATCACTAAGTATTAGAGAAATGCAAATCAAAACTACAATGAGGTATCCCCTCATGCCGGTCAGAATGGCCATTTTCAAAAAATCTAGACACAATAAATGCTGGAAAGGGTGTGGTGAAAAGGGAACCCTCCTGCACTGTTGGTGGGAATGTAAATTGATACAACCACTATGGAAAACAGTATGGAGGTTCCTTAAAAAAACTAAAAATAGAATTACCATATGACCCAGCAATCCCACTACTGGGCATATACCCTGAGAAAACCATAATTCAAAAAGAGACATGCACCACAATGTTCATTGCAGCACTATTTAGAATAGCCAGGACATGGAACCAACCTAAGTGTCCATCAACAGATGAATGGATAAAGAAGATGTGGCACATATATACAATGGAATATTACTCAGCCATAAAAAGAAACAAAATTGTGTTATTTGTAGTGAGGCAGTTGGACCTGGAGTCTGTCATACAGAGTGAAGCAAGTCAGAAAGAGAAAAATACCATATGCTAACGCATATATATGGAATCTAAAGAAAAAAAAACATGGTACTGATGAACCTAGTTGCAGGGCAGGAATAAACAGGTAGACATAGAGAATGGACTTGAGGACGCAGGGTGGGAGGGGGAAGCTGGGGCAAAGTGAGAGTAGCATCGACATATATACACTGCCATATCTAAAACAGTTAGCTAGTGGGAAGCAGCGGCATAGCACAGGGAGATCAGCTCAGTGCTTTGCAATGACCTAGAGGGGTGGGATAGGGAGGGTGGGAGGGAGGCTCAAGAGGGAAGGGATATGGGGACATGCAGATTCACTTTGGTGTACAACAGAAACTAACACAGTATTGTGAAGTTATGCTCCAATAAAGAGGTATTAAAATAAATAAACTACAAGGATATATTGTACAGCAGAAGGAATATAGCCAATATTTTATAACTATAAATAGAGTATAAGGTTTAAAAATTGTGACTCAGTTGTATACCTGAAATTTATATAATATTTTAAATCAGTTATACCTCAATAAAAATATTTTTTTAAATTCTAGCTGACCTGTCAAAATATGTAACCTGAATCTAATCGTGAGGAAACATCAGAGAAACCCAAGTTGAGGGATATTCTACAAAATAACTAGCCTGTTCTCTCTAAAAATGTCGAGTTCTTTTATACACACAGACATCTTCTCCACTCCAAAGTAAAGTCTGAGCAACTATTCTTGATTCCAGGAGATCACAGAGATATGAGACCTGATTGAATCCTGGACCATGAAGGACCGTGAACTATAGATTAGAAAATAGTGTTGTGTTTTAAAGTTCCTGAAATTTGATAATTACACCCCTAATTATGTAAGAAAATGTTCTCATTCTCAGGAAATACATACTGACATATTTAGGGATAAATGGTCTTAATGTCTACAAATTATTTTCCAGTGTTTTTCGGAATATGTGTATAAAAGTATTGATCTATACATGTGTATGTATATATACATTTACAGAGAGAAAGAGAAAGTAGAGAAATCAAATGTTCATAATTGGTGGATCCTGAAGGATATACCTGTGGAACTCCACTTACCCATAAACACTCAAATTTAGCCTTACCTTTCTTTTAATGTATCAATAGAGCATACTATGTTTCAGATACTTTATATCCAATTATCATTTTATCCTTATAACAGCTCTTTGAAAACCTTTTGTCATTAGCTCCTAGTGAAAGCCCAGAGGACTGAGGTAAGTCCTGAAGCATGGGTCTATTTGTCTCCGCTGTGCAAGTTTTTAAGCCTGATGCTGTCTTCCTGCCCTGGACAATGTTTGATGCTCTTTCTTCCATGCTTCCATGCTTCCATAGCAGTTTACACAGACCTCTTCTATTGTATTTATCTTGTGATACTGTCATTATGTTTTTAAATATGTGCATCTTACTTTTGCTTACCTTCAACCTAACACGAAGTCTGACGCATGGTAGGCATCCAATAATAAACAAATCAAGGAAGGAATATGTGCACACCACTCCAGGACGTGCACTGAAGTGCACCCTGGAGTGGATGGTAGATACATAATCATCTACAATTGCTCTGTCAATATGACATCTACTCACTACATGTAGTTGTTGAGCACTTGAAATGTGGCTAGTCCACATTGAGATGTGCTGTAACTATATATGCACATATTTATTATGAAACATTATTAAGAAAAAATGGAGACTATCTCATTAATATTTTTTCACATTGCTTCCCCACTGAAATAATACTTTGGATGTATTGGTTTAAATAAAATATATGATTAAAATAAATTTTCTGTTTCTTTTTACTTTTTTTTTAAATTGTGGTGACCGTAAATTTAAAACTACACATGGAGCTCACATTATATTTCTTTTGGTAGTGCTGGTCTACACAGATGAGCAGCCTACTTTAATGATTCTGATTATTCTTCAAGAGCAGCAAATAATTCTTGCCTTCTTCATCCCTTTTGAAAACTAAGAGTAAGGTCTACTGGGGGAGTGTTCTTGAACTTTAATGTACATATAAATCACCAGCAGACAGATTCTGATTCCTAGGTCTGGGGCAGGCCTGTGAGTCTGCATTTCTAACAAGCTCCGAGGTGGTGCTGCTACTGGCCCAGGACCACACTGAGTAGAGAGTGACTGAAGCCAGCCAGGCTTTCATTTGATGCAGGCACTGGCATATAAATATTTCATTAACCTAAGGAAACTCAGTATATTAGGAAGTCTAATTGCTGCGAACCACCTCTGGTTACATCAGTTAGTCATAAGAATGTGATTTCCCCAGATCTGCAATATGAGTTACCACACTATTAATAAAACGCTTGCAAAAGTAAGAAGCAAACCTTTCTATTAAGGTGATACAGAATTATGCTAGTCCTTTTCTCAAAACACACACAGTATCTTAACAACCCCAGCTGTCCCTCAGGGGACATTATAGGAAGTCAGCGGGACTTAAAGATGGCCCCAAATTCTGGTATTATGGGTGCACTTTAGAAATTATAGATGGACAGAAAATAAGACTATCTTTCTCCTATATGCCTAGAATGCCATTTAAATATTTCTGTATCTCCATATGTTTTTATGTTTGTTTGTTTTGCAGTACGTGGGCCTGTCACTGTTGTGGCCTCTCCCATTGCGGAGCACAGGCTCCGGACGCGCAGGCTCAGCGGCCATGGCTCACGGGCCCAGCCGCTCCGCGGCATGTGGGATCTTTCCGGACCGGGGCACGAACCCGTGTCCCCTGCATCGGCAGGCGGACTCTCAACCACTGCGCCACCAGGGAAGCCCTCCATACGTATTTTTAATGAAAAGCATCTCTTGTCCTATCCATGTCTAGGTAATAACACCCACAAGTTACTGTGGACCAAGAACTATGTTGTAAAACACGTCAAGCAGCAGCCACAGCTGGAGCGATAACAATAAAGTTCCCTAAGCTGTCAAACACCAAACCAGATATGTCAAGACGCTAAGGTGGTAAAGGGGAACTTGTGATGCACCCTAAGGAAAGAGGAATTCTCTGTAGTGTAGTGCTGAAGATACAACCATTTCCAAGAGGAAACTTTAATAATAGGGAATATTTTTGTGGACTTATTAATAATACTAGTCTTACCTTTCATCACACTGTGTTGGATTGACTCACCCTGTAAAGTAAGGAATATTCTCATTTTGTAGATGAGGAGACAACATATTAGATGGCAACCAAGACTTGAATCCAGGGCTTGAAAACTCTAAGTTCCATTCCATTTCCATCACCACCACATGAACCTTTGGCAAAAAGCAAAAGAAACAAGTTGGAGCGTGAGGCCACTTCAGTTAAGGTCTAGTGCCAGCTCTAGGCAGGAGGTTGTCTGGCATCCTCTAAGCTTTACCAATATCTTTGAATTACCTCTTCCTCTTTTAACCTTCAGAAACACTCCCTTCAAGGAAATATCTGATAAACACATTCATGCTAAACAAGGAATGTTATTGCTAAATCTTATGTAGCAGCTAACTGGATGGGGGCAAGGAAATCAGCAGAGGAGGGATCCTGAACATCAACCTGGAATCCTGTCCCCTGAGACAATGTAAGGCAAGCCCTGCCTAATTCATTCAGACACCCAAGAACTTCTACCATGATTTACCAACATAAAAAAAAAATTTTTTTTACAGTAGTCATAAAGATAAACTCACAGACAGATGATCTAAACATGGATTTGAGATGAGCCTACACTGACTATCCATTTTGCTTCTTTGGGTATTTTTCTGTTCCATATTAGTATTTATTAATGAGCAGAGCTTAGAGAAAACACATGTTTAGTGAAGGTTGATGCCTTTTTTTTTTCCTCAGCTCATGATAGGTAAGATGATAAATTGTAGATGAGGACTGCTAGGAGGCAGAAAAAGCAAGTGGATGCTACCATAGAAAATTAGTGGACCATGCAGATTTTCATCCAAGTACTAAGTTCTTCAAACTAGTTATAAATAAAGGAACATTAATTGAGATGGTTTTTCCTGAGATCGTCAAAACAATATGCTGAACCCAGGAAGATTTCATCTGTAATTGATAAAGATTCTTATCTACTTAAGAGACCTGCTTTTCTGTGTCTGGCTTTTGCTGGCCCCTTCAGTGTTGTCACACTGGTCAAAAAGGAACTTCTCTTTATTACGGGAGCACTATAATTTAGCAATAAGAAAGCAGCATATGGGGCTTCCCTGGTGGCACAGTGGTTGAGCGTCCACCTGCCGATGCAGGGGACACGGGTTTGTGCCACAGTCTGGGAGGATCCCACGTGCCGCAGAGCGGCTGGGCCCGTGAGCCATGGCCGCTGGGCCTGCGCATCCGGAGCCTGTGCTCCACAATGGGAGAGGCCACAGCAGTGAGAGGCCCGTGTACTGCAAAAAAAAAAAAAAGAAAAAAAAAAGAAAGCAGCATATGGCAAGAGATCACCTATCACATGAGTCAGTGTGACAAACTTACTTAAACACAGATGAGATTCCAAATCATGGCACGCACATCTTCTTAAGCAGTGTCAATGTGGCTCTTTGGTCTGCATTTATGGGGAACATGATTCTGTCTCTGTCCTAAAGTGAAACTCGATTCAGTGGAGCCCCTGGAATGCACAGAAGAGACGCCACAAGTGAAATCGATGTTTGCATCAGTTGCAAAAAGATCAAGTTTTAAGTAGGAAGCAATGGAGACAATACTTTAAGTTAATGAACCTTGTCCTCCAGGTCAAGTTGTTCTGTCAACATTCAGAAAAGAAACTCCATTCTAGCAGTATAATTTCTAATTTTCCAAAAAATACCTCCTCAAATTCCTGATTATCCCCTGGTGGGGTTCTTACCTTGCAGAACAGTTTTAGGTTTCAAAATTGTGCCACCCACAAATTGATAACTACCTAGCGGATTTGGAAATCCCCTTCCCCTGTCCACCCTCAAAACTCTTCCTGGCTACTGGTGAAAAATACAGCTTGAAAGTCAACTGAATAAGCAGTAGGGTAAAAGGTAGATAGCATTAAAAAAAATCCCTATATATTTATCACCCAAATTAAAGGCCTATGGCAAGGACACAAAAACAGAAAAAGCAGAGTTGACCATAAATGAACATAAATGTGTAATTTGACTGCATCATCAAGTTCTGACTCAACATCAAACCTTTTCCTGGGGAACATGCTGGGGCATTCTTCTCTCAAATGAGGTAGAGAGATGTTAACACAACCTTGAAGCTCTTAGTTGTGGTAGCTATCATGTTGATCTTGTTTTCCTATCAGAGAGCTTACCTAGCTATAAGAAGTGAATGACTGGGGAAGGAATCAATATGGTATAGGAGTAGAACATGGAGCTCACCTCCTCCCACATATACGTCAAAAATATATCTACAAGTGGACCGATTCACACAGAGCATCTACTGAACACTGGCAGAAGACCTCAGCCTTCCAAAAGGGCAAGAAAACTTTCACATAACCAGGTAGGACAAAAAAAAAAAAAAAAAAAAAGAAAGAAAGAAAGGAATTGGGATGGAACTTGTGCCCCAGGGAGGGAGCTCTGAAGGAAGAAACACTCCCACACTCTGGGAAATCCCCTCACCAGTGGGGAGACCAGCCTGGATGGAGGGGAAGCTTTGGAGCCTCAGAGGAGATCACAGCAACCAGGCTGTGGAAGGCAAAACAGAGAGTGACCTGCACAGATGATACTGCTGCACTGTGCTCTCCAGCCTAAGATGCTCGTCCACTGGTGCAGGAGGGGGCTGGGAGCTAGGGCACAGGCTTCAGAGGTCAGACCCAGGGAGAGAACCGGGATTGGCTGTGCAGAGACAGCCTGAAGAGGCTGGAGTGTGGCAACAGAGGGTGCACTTGGAATAAGCCTGAGCCCGCCAGAAAGGCAAGGTGCCATTGTTGTGGGGTACACGAGGAGAGGGACGGGACTGCCATGAGGAGCTTCTTTCCCTATGCTCATACTCTTAGGCAACAGGACACCACCTACAGAAGCTGAACTCCAGATGCAGGCATGAGCTGCTGCCCCAATCGTAGGTTCCACAGGTGGGCACAGGACACTGTCATTGCCAAGAGACCTGAAAGCAGGCCCCAGTCGCTGCCTCAGCTGTCCCAGGAGTGTGTGGGCCACCACCACTGATGTAGGACACGCGAGCAAGTGTTGTCCCCACTGTCCCAGGGGCGTGTGGGCTGACAGGGGACCCATGAGCAAGAACCAAGTGCTGCCCCCCATTGTCCCAGGAGTAAGGGGCCTGCTGCTGCCTCTGGGAGACCCATGAGTGGGCACCAGTTGCTGCATACCCCATCCAGGGAGCACACATGAGATGTGAGCAGGTGCCAATCACTGTCCCTGCTCTCCTGGGTATTCACAGGCTACCGCTATGGCTGGGAGACCCTCAGGTGGGCGCCAATAGCTGCCCCCACAGTACTGGAACTGTGCATGGGCCACCACACCTACATACCCCATATCAAGGGGATATCCTGAGGAAAGAGGCAGCAAGCATCCAAACTAAAAGCAGCCCCTCGATTCCAGACAAGATGACAGAGTACAAGAACTTGAGCTTATCTCCTCTAATGAAAACACCCAAATCACAACTAACTGTTGAGTGACCATCAAAAAAAGACTCATACCTACCAAAAAAGACAGTCTACATCCAAAGACAAAGACGAAGCCACAACAAGATGGTAGGAGGGGCACTTTCGTGATATAATCAAATCCCATACCTGCTGCAAAATAATTATATTGCTGAGGTTCTCCCACATGAGTGAGAGTTCTGAGCCCCAGTCTGACTTCACAGCCCGAGAGTCTGGCGTCAGGAGGGAGAGCCCCCAGAGCACTTGGCTTTGAAGGCCAATGGGGCTTGAGTGCAGGAGCTCCACAGGGCTGGGGGAAACAGAGACTCTACTCTTGTAGGGTGCACAAAAGATTTCATGTGCACTGGGACCCAGCACAAAGCAGTGACTCTATAGGAGCCTGGGCTAGACCTAACTGTGGGTCTCACAGTGTTTCCAAGGGGAGGGGAGGGGAGATGGAGTTTGGCTGTAACTCACTGCAGGGGCAAGGACACTGGTGGTGGAGGCCCCAGAAAATACTGATTAGTGTGAGCTCTCCCAGACCTGGCCCCACCCAAGAGCATGCAGGCTCTAGCACAGGGACACCTGTGCCAAACAAACAACAGGATAGGAACAGAGCACCACCCATCAGCAGACAGGCTGCCTAAAGTTGTACTGAGCTCACAGCCACCTATAAACACACCCCTTTACATGGTCCTGCCTACCAGAGGGAATAGACCCAGCTCCACCTACAGGGGGCAGGCACCAGTCCCTCCCACCAGGAAGCCTGCACAAGCCCCAGGACCAACCTCACCAACCAGGGGGCAGATACCAGAAGCAAGAGGAACTACAGTCCTGCAGCCTGTGGAAAGGAGACCACAAAGAGAGAAAGTTAGACAAAAGACAGCAGAGAAATATGTTCCAGATGAAGGAACAAAATAAAAACCCAGAAGAACAACTAAGTGAAGTGGAGATAGGCAACCTACCTGAAAAGAATTCAGAGTAATGATAGTAAGGTGACCCAAGATCTCCTAAAAAGAATGGAGGCACAGATTGAGAAGGTACAAGAGATGTTTAACAGAGACCTAAAAAATTAAAAGAACAAACAAACAGAGGTGAACAATGCAATAACTGAAAAGAAAGATACACTAGAAGGAAACAATAACAAAATAAATGAGGCATAAGAACGAATACATGAGCTGGAAGACAGAGTGGTGGAAATCACTGCTGTGGAAAAGAATAAAGAAGGAAAAGAAATGCAGACAGCCTAAGACACCCCTGGGGCAACATTAAATGCACAAACAGTCACATTATAGGGGTCACAGAAGGAAAAGAGACAGAGAAAGGGCCTGAGAAAATATTTGAAGAGATTTTAGCTGAAAACGTCCCTAACAAAGGAAAGGAAACACTCAAGTCCAGAAAGTCCAGTATAGGATAAACCCAAGGAGGAAAATGCCAAGACACATATTAATCAAACTGACAACATTTAAAGACAAAGAGAAAATATTAAAAGCAACAAAGAAAAAGCAACAAATAACATACAAGGAAATCCCCATAAGGTTATCAGCTGATTTTTCACAGAAACTCTACATGCCAGAAGGGAGTGGCACAATATATTTCAAGTGATGAAAGGGAAAAATCTACAACCAAGCATATTCTACCCAGCAAGGCTCTCCTTCAGATCCAATAGAGCAATCAAAAGCTTTTCAGACAAGCAAAAGCTAAGAGAATTCAGCACCACCAAACCAGCTTTACAACAAATACTCAAGGAGCTTCTCTAGGTGGAAAAGAAAAGGCCACCGACAGAAACAAGAAAATTACAAATGAGAAAGCGCACCAATAAAGGCAAACGTATAGTAAAGGAAGGAAATCATCCACATACAAATATATCAAAACCAGCAACTGTGGAGAAGAGGAGGTACAAATTCAGGATACTGGAAATGCATTTGAAATAAAGAGGCCAGCAATTTAAAACAATCTTGTATATATGTAGACTGCTATATAAAAACCTCATGGGAGCTGCAACCCAAAAATCTACAATAGATATACATACAAAAAAAAAAAGTAATCCAAACACAACACTAAAGTTAGTCATCAAATCACAAAAGAACAAAAGAGGAAGGGGAGAAAAAATCCTGTAAAAACAAATGCAAAACAATTAACAAAATGGTAATAAGAACATACAGATTGATAATTACCTTAAATGTAAACAGATTAAATGCTCTAACCAAAAGACATAGACTGGCTGAATGCAGACAAAAACAAAACCTGTATATATGCTGTCTACAAGAGACCCGCTTCAGCTCTAGGGACACACACAGACTGTATGTGAGGGGATGGAAAAAGGTATTCTACGCAAATGGAAATCAAAAGAAAGCTGGAGTAGTAACACTCTTATCAGACAAAATAGACTTTAAAATAAAGACTGTTACAAGAGACAAGGAAGGACACTACATAATGATAAAGGGATCAATCCAAGAAAAAGATATAACAATTGTAAATATATATGCACCCAACATAGGAACACCTTAATATATAAGACAAATGCTAACAGCCATAAAAAGAAACTGACAGTAACACAGTAACAGTGGGGGAATTTAACACCCCACTTACATCAATGGAGAGATCATTCAGACAGAAAATTAATAAGGAAACACAGGCATTAAATGACAAATTACACCAGATGGACTTAATTAGAACATTCCATCCAAAAGCAGTAGAATACACATTCTTCTCAAGTGCACAAAGAACATTCTCCAGGATAGATCACAGGCTGGGCCACAAAGCAAGCCTCACTAAATTTAAGAAAACTGAAAACATATCAAGTATCTTTTCCCATTACAATGCTATGAGATTAGAAACAAATAACAAGAAAAAAAAACCTGCAGAAAACACAAACATGTGGAAGCTAAACAATATGCTACTAAACAACCAATGAATCACTGAAGAAATCAAAGAGGAAATAAAAAAATAGCTAGAGACAATGAAAACAAAATAATGAAGACCCAAAACCTATGAGATGCAGCAAAAGCAGTTCTAACAGGGAAGTTTATAGCAATAAAATCTTACCTCAGGAAATAAGAAAAATCACAAATAAACAACCTAAACCTACGTCTAGACCAACTAGAGAAAGTAGAACAAACAAACCCAAAGCTAGTAAAAGGAAAGAAATCATAAAGATCAAAGCAGAAATAAGTGAAATAGACAATGAAGAAAACAACAGAAAAGATCAGTAACTCTAAAAGCTGGTTCTTTGAAAGGATAAACAAAATTGATAAACCTTTAGCCAGACTCATCAAGAAATAAAAAGGGAAAGGGCTCTAATCAATAAAATTAGAAATGAAAAAGGAGTAGTTACAACAGACACCACAGAAATACAAAGGATCAAAGAGACTGCTACAAGCAACTATATGCCAATAAAACGGACAACCTGGAAGAAATGGACAAATTCTTAGAAAGGTACAATGTCCCAAGACTGAACCAAGAAGAAATAGAAAATATAAACAGACCAATCACAAGTACGGAAATTGAAACTCTGATTAAAAACTCCCAACAAACAAAAGTCCAGGACCAGATGGCTTCACAGGCAAATTCTATCAAACATTTAGAGGAGAGCTAACACCTATCCTTCCGAAACTATTCCAAAAAACTTTAGAGAAATGAACACTCCCAAACTCATTCTATGACGCCACCATCACCCTGATACCAAAATCAAAGATACGACAAAAAAAGAGAAAATTACAGGCCAATATTACTGATGAACATAGATGCCAAAATACTCAACAAAATACTAGCAAACCAAATCCAACAGTACATTAAAAGGATCATACACCATGATCAAGTGGGATTTAACCCAGGGATACAAGGATTCTTCAATATCCACAAATCAATCAGTGTGATATACCACATTAACAAACCAAAGAATAAAAACCATATGATCATCTCAATAGATGCAGAAAAATCTTTTGACAAAATCCAACACCCATTTATGATAAAAAAAAAAAAAAAACTCTCCAGAAAGTGGGAATAGAGGAAACATACCTCAACATAATAAAGACCATTTTGACAAACCCACAGCTAACATATACTCAACAGTGAAGAGCTGAAAGCATTCCATCTCAGATCAGGAACAAGACAAAGCATGTCCACTTGTGCCACTTGTATTCAACACAGTATTAGAAGTCCAAGCCATGACATTCAGAGAAGAAAAAGCAAAAAGGACTCCAAATTGGAAAAGAAGTAAAACTGTCACTGTTTGCAGATGACATGATACTATACATAGAAAATCCTAAAGATGCTACCAGAAAACTACTAGAGCTCATCAGTGAATTTGGTAAAATTTCAGGATACAAAATTAATACAAAGAAATCTGTTGCATTTCTATACACTAACAACAAAAGATAAGAAAGGGAAATTAAAGAAACAATCCCATTTACCATAGCATCAAAAAGAATAAAATACCTAGGAATAAACCTACCTAAGGAGACAAAAATCCTGTACTCTGAAAAGTAAAAGACACTGATTTAAGGCATCGAAGATGACACACACAGATGAAAAGACATACCATGTTCTTGGATTGGAAAAATCAGTATTGCCAAAATAACTATACCCCCCAGGCAATCTACAGACTCAATGCAATCTGGATCAAATTACCAAGGGAATTTTTCACAGAACTAGAATAAAAAAATTTTTAAATTTGTATGGAGACACAAAAGACCCTGCATAGCCAAAACAAACTTGAGAAAGAAAAACGGAGCTGAAGGAATCTAGCTCCTTGACTTCAGAACATACTGCAAAGCTACATACATCAACACAGTATGGTACCAGCACAGAAACAGAAACATTGTACACACTGCTATACTTAAAATGGATAACTATCAAGGACCTACTGTATAGCACAGGGAACTCTGCTCAATATTCTTCAAGAACCGAAATGGAAAGAGAATTTGAAAAAGAATAGTTACATGTATATGTATAACTGAATCGCTTTGCTGTACATCTGAAACTGACACAACATTGTTAATCAACTATACTCCAATATAAAACAAAAGTTTAAAAAAACATAGATCAATGGACAGGATAGAAAGCCCCAAAATAAACCCACTCACCTACGGTCACTTAGTCTATAACAAAGGAGGCAAGACTATACAATGTAGGAAACACAGTCTCTTCAATAAATGGTGCTGGGAAAACTAGATAGCTACATGTAAAAGAATGAAATTAGAACGTTCTTTGACACCATACACAAAAATAAACTCAAAATGGATTAAAGACCTAAATGTAAGACCTGATACTATATAACTCGTAGAGGAAAACATAGGCAGAACACTCGTTGACATAAATCAATATCTTTTCCAAGCTGTCTCCTAGAGTAATGGAAATAAAAACAAAAATAGACAAATTGGACCTAATTAAACTCAATAGCTTTTGCACAGCAAATGAAACCATAAACAAAACGAAAAGACAACCCACAGAATGGGAGAAAATATTTGGAAACAATATGACCGAACAGGGATTAGTCTCCAATTTACAAACAGACCATGCAACTCAGTATCAAAAAATTAAAAAATAAAAAAAATGGGCAAAAGACCTAAATAGACATTTCTCCAAAGAAGACCAACAGATGGCCAAGAGTCACATGAAAAGATGTTCAACATCAGTAATTATTAGAGAAATGCAAATCAAAACTACAATTGAGATATCACTTCACACCAGTCAGAATGGCCACCATCAAAAAAATCTATAAGCAATAAATGCTGGAGAGGGTGTGGAGAAAAGGGAATGTAAATTGGTACAGCCACTATGGAGAACAGTATGGAAGTTCCTTAAAAAACTAAAAATAGAGCTACCATGTGATCCAGCAATCCCACTCCTGGGCATATATTCAGAGAAAAACATGGTTCGAAATGATACATGCACCCCAATGTTCATTGCAGAGCTGTTTACAATAGCCAAGACCTGGAAGCAAACTAAATGTCCATCAACAGATGAATGGATAAAGAAGATGTAGTACATATATACAATGGAATATTACTCAGACACAAAAAAGAATGAAATAATGCCATTTGGAGCAACATGGATGGACCTAGAGATTATCATACTAAGTGAAGTAAGTTAGACAGAAAAAGACAAATATCATATGATGTCACTTATATGAGAAATCTAAAAAGAATGATACAAATGAACTTATTTATAAAACAGATACAGACTCATAGACTTCAAAAACAAACTTATGGTTACCAAAGGGAAAATGTGGGGGGCGGAGGGGGGATAAATTAGGAGTTTGTGATTAACATATACACACGACTGTATAGAAAACATGACTGTATAGAAAACGGATAGGATAATCAACAAGGACTGTATAACACAGGGGGCTCTACTCAATACTCTGTAATAACGTATATGGGAAAAGTATCTGAAAAATAAAGAATGGATATATCCATATGTATAACTGAATCCCTTAGCTATACACTTGAAACGAACACAACATTGTAAATCAACTCTACTCCAATGTAAATAAAAATGGAAGGGAAGGAGGAAGGGAAGGAGGGAGGGAGGGAGGGAGGACCAGGTTCTAGACACTTTTTTTCCCCCAATGCCAAAGAAATACTCTCTCTTTAAAAGAAAATTGTCCTAGAAATTTGTCACCACTCATCTTTATTCTGCTTCCTCTTATTCAATAACTCCACTTTTTCCTCAGGAATTAAGCTGCAGAATATTCCATTGGCAAAACTAGAGAGATGCTTAACAACTCAAGTAAAAATTGAAAAATTAATTCAATAATTTATACGTATAGCAGCATGGGTATTTTTAAAATACTCTTATGTAAAAGAAAAAAAGAATGGGAAGAAGATGGAAGAGGAAGAGGTAAAGGAAGAGGAGGGGGGGAAGGAGAGAAGGAGAAACGTTAAGGATGAAGAACAACAAGAGACAATGATATTTAGACCTCAGTGTCCTTTTTGTTGATTAAACACACACACCACCGCCACCACCTATTTTACAAGATCAGCAAATTATTTTTTATATTCCTGGCACATAGACACACGTACAAAAAATTTAGATGAACAAATGACTTTACATTATCCATTAAGAACAAGAACATACAAAAACCAACCTGAGTCAAAGTACAAAACATGAGAATTGAAAAGGAAAGTGTAAATTTGTAACAACACTTAATTTTTTTGGCTGCATTGGGTCTTCATTGCGGTGCATGGGCTTCTCATTGTGGTGACTTCTCTTTATTGCAGAGCATGGGCTCTAGGTGCACAGGCTTCAGTAGTTGTGGCATGCGGGCTCACTAGTTGTGGCCCAAGGGCTTAGTTGCTTCATGGCATGTGGGACCTTCCTGGACCAGGGATCGAACCCGTGTCCCCTGCATTGGCAGGTGGATTCTTAACCACTGCGCCACCAGGGAAGTCCCAACACTTATTCTTTTTTAATGTTAATGATGGTGCAAAGCAATACAAATTAAAACAATAGCAATATCACCAGATTGAAAGGATAAGATACCACGTGAATGCATGACAATGGCAAAATTTTGTAAGGTAGATAATATCAAGTGTTGGTGAAGATACAGAGAGATGGAAACGCATGTAAACTGCTCATAGAAGTCAAAATAGGTACAGCAGCTCTAGAAAACAATCCACCAATATTTAATGTAATAAGTATGCTTACACCCTATCAGCAATACCACTCCTGGGGTATATACATCGAAGAAATTCCCACATGGGTTAGTAAGGATCACATATGATATGTTCATTATAGTCATATTTTATTTGTGATAAGAGAGAGGTGGAGGCTACCTAGATGCCTATAACTAGGGGAGTGGATAAATAAAAGATGATTTATGTCCTATGGACACTATGCAGCAATTAGAAGCAGTAAATTCAACCCACACGGCAATGTGGATAGAACATTAAGTAGAAAAAAAAGAAAAAGAATGTGATGTAAATTTCAATGACCTTGGTGTAAAGTTTTTAAAACACACAAAACAATAGTACATCCCTTATAAAAGTGCTAATTTCAGGTCCTATAACAAGTGCATTAGAGGGGCAGCCTATGAGGTGAATAGAGGCAGGGAATGGCTGTGGCAATTAAGAATGAAAAAAACACTTTTTAGTTAATGAATCAAATTACTATTCTGTATATATCTTTCTTTCAAAATGGAGCAATTTGGGATATTCGTAGGGTATATCAGATTCATCCCCATGGCCACTTAGTAGAGCTCTGATGAGCAAATGACTCAATTAGCTGGTTTATCACTCAGTTCAACACTGCCAACCACCAAGATGGTTTCAACCAGTACTCAGTTTATAGCAGTTCTTATTCTCAGCCATATGCTGCTTAATTTATATCTATAATATTAATGATGCATAAAAATTATTAAAGTTAGTACTGTTAGTAATATTAGTCACCAGTCAATGAGTAGCATTAATCATCATCAGACCCACACCTAACATTCATGAAAAGTAGATCAAGAGTACAAATGGAGACCACACAGCAAATGTCTTAATATTTAAGACATTTTGAAAAGTACATAATATCAAGTGTTGGTGAATATGTGGAGAGATGGAAACACATGTAAACTCATAGAAGTCAAAATAGGTACAGCAGTTCTGGAAAAAAATCCAGCAATATTTAATGTAACCTATCTGAAATAAAATATGTTCTATCCTAGTAACTTCACAACTGCACCTTTTTAATAACCTGGAAGGTGAGGTTTGCGTGCAGGTTTCTTGCGCTTTTCAAAGTTTGATGCTGGAACACACTGGCGTGGGGAGAGCCAGTTCTCCTCTCTCCCTTCTCTTTCTGTCCTCCATTCCATCTTGTATACGTGCCTGTGGACTCCAAGCCAGCACTTAACAAGTTCCAACCATTCTTCCCCTAAGTCAAAACTGTCACCCCTTGGCCATCTCCTGGGAGGAGGTGTTTCACAGTGGCCTTGCAGTTCATAGGCAGAAGGGGCAACCTAGGGAGGGAGCTTTGCAGGCCCTGGAAGCAGGTGCAGGTGGTTCAGTTAGGAAATTCTAGGGTCCCAGGCAGTCAGTATAACCTGGAAGAGAGTGTGTGGGCTCTGAATATTCATGTTCTCTTGGCCCTGCAGAACCCTCACCCTATTAGGAGGAAGACCAGAACAGATCCCAAAGAGTGAGGTGGGGCCCCCCTTCTCTGGACCTAAACATTTCTACAAATATGCTGTTATGAACTGAATGAGGCTTGTGTCCCCCCAAATTCATATGTTGAAGTCCTGACCCCCAATGTAGTGATATTTGGTGGCCCTTGGTCCATATTTAGGTTTGGATGAGGTCATGAGGGTAGGGCCCCCATGACAGAATTAGTGTCCTTATAATAATAAGAATAAAGACCAGAGCTCTTTTTCGCTCCACTTTGTGAGGACACAGTGAGAAGGCAGCCATCTGGAAGCTAGGAAGAGGGCCCTTACCTGGGTACCAAAGCTGCTGGCACCTTGATCTTGGACTGCTAGTGCCTATGTTTAAGCCACCCAGTTTGTGGTATTTTTGTCATGGCAGCTTGAGCTAATACATGTACCTTAAGATGCTCCCCACCAGATCTGTAATTCAGATGCGTATGCTTATAATATAGACCAGCAAGAAGTCTCTTCTAACAAAGAAAATGCTAAAAATAGAAAGCCCTGTGACAGTTATAACTGATTTAGATTTTTTTTTATTGGGAATTAAGGCTACCAGCATCTGGAATGTCTTACTTATGGGTAAATGACTGCAAATAGCAGCCTAATACCTTCCAGCTTATCCTGTCATTTATAAACAAAACATGACAATTATCAAAATTAACTGATTTGTAAATAGAAAATTCAAAACTTCTGAACATTAAATGAAGGCAGTTTTTTCTATTGTTTATGTCATAATCCTTAAAATAACTATATTTTATCCTGGTTTTGATCTCTTAAAGATAATCTAAAACTTATAAATTTGTAGCCAAATCATGATTTTTCTTACACTTTTTGATAGTAAAATAAATACTGCCATATTTATTAAATGGACCAAAGTTAATTATTACACATTACAAATACCAAAGACGATAAAAATTATATTGAAAGTAAACACTATAATATTGCCATTAATCATACACTTATCTAACAAAATATTTTAGAATTTTAAAAATAATTTATTATGCAAAAAAATAGGAAATGATTAAAATAATCTTTAATAGTTTCACAAGTATTTAATCTGATGAAAGGGATAAGCAGACCAAAAACAAAACAAAACAAAAATTGTAAAATGCTGGTATAGCAGAAAGTGTATGAATTTTAGAGAGTAACTTACTCTCGTAAAGTTGATGTGTTATTTTATCTGTGAAATAAGAACAAGAATTTCATTATAGAACTTGTAAAAGAATTAAATGAATTGGCTCTCTTATCCTCAAGGTTCAACTTGGACACACTAGTTCCCTGACATTCCCTTCCCCCACCACCCTTATGTGCTGCCACAGCCCTCAATAAATCTATCTATTCTTATCTGTTAATACTATTAATATCTCTTAGATATACTTCTCAAATATATGTATCACTCATGCTAAAGAATAGCTCTAAGCTGGAACTAGAATGGCAGTTAGCAAAATTCCAACAGTTTTAAGCAGAGCCTAGCAAATTTCAGTCACTATTTCATTCTCTTTCCTTTTGGGGACAGATGCAAAAAAGAACAATGTTTGTTTTACAGGATTTGTTCTTGCTACATGGCCTCCTTAAAAGACCACATGTAAACTGTCACTTAAGATGCTTTTTGATTAAGACAATGGTCTTTAGATAAAGTATGTTAATTAGGACTATCATTTGTGGGAGGAAGTTCTTGGCCCATTCTGCCCCTCCAATCCCATTTCTGTCATTAAATGCAACTGGCCATTTTAATGCATCATCAAGATCTCTCAGATCACTTAGGGGCAAATTTCATATTCTTGGAAGAGCATTTGCTTGACACAAATTGCTTTAGAATAAACATAATAGAAAGAAAATTGGTTTTGCATCTTCCTAAATACACAGGCAACAGGCATCAGTTCAAGCCAACACATATTTGTTCAACACAGACTCTGTGCCAGGCACTGGGGGCACAGCAGTGAGCAAGCAGGACCTGGCCTCTGCCCTCATGGGGCTTTCAGACTAGTTGGAAAGTGCACAAGTGAATGGGATGGAACGGCGAGCTTTATATGTGTTATCCATTTAATCCTGAAAATGATCAAGTGAGAAACGTGTTTCCATGACCTGTTTTTCAGATGTCAAAACGAAGGATTTAAAATGCAATCTAAGAGAAGTTCATCCTCTCCGTTCCCACCCTTGCCCCACCCTGGTGCTCCCACAGCTCAGGGTGCATGAAGTGCCTCAAGTATTCTCCTTCTGTCCCCAATTCTCACTCCGGCCACTAGACTGACTGGGGAAGAAGGGACCATGACTCAGGAGAGCAGTCCTCCTCAACGGCTCTGCATAGCACCCAGAGGAAACTGAGATGAAAAAAAATCTGCCTTTTTCATGCGTATTTTAAAATCCGTAACAAATATTTAATTTTTCATTGCACTGTAAGAAACAAACATGGGCTGGTCATCCTTTCCAATTTGCCTATAAATGCATTTTCTTCTCCCAAAGAACCACCGGCATTTTAATAGTGAGGCTGTTTTATTCCTTGAGTGGGTAGGATGGGAAACTTACTTGCAGGTTTACCAATAGCATATTTCCCTGCACGTAACTCATTGGAACTCTGTACAGGTCTTCCTGAAACTTTCAAGGACCTTTTATTCCCATTTACCCTTGGTTAGATTTTTACATTTTGCTTCCTCATAAGCTCTTCATTTCCAACCCTATCATCTTTCCCTGCAGCCTGAGATTCTTCGTTCTGTTATGCACTTGTGACAACAAAGGACACTACATTTTCCTGGCTGGCAGCCATCGAATTTGCAACACTTTTTAGAAAAGGCTTTTGCAGTTTTTACTCTTGTCATTTGCTTCACATCTGTGGCTGATGTGGGAAGAACAAAGCTCAGACAGTTTGCTCCTACTATCTGCCTTATGGCAATGCCTTCCAAATTTCCACTTACCCTATCCACCTCCCAAAACGTTGCTAAGTCACTTCTGTAACATGGGCAGCTATTTTGAGGGTTAAGACCACGGCACAAAAATGAGGACTGATTTCCCATGCTTTCAAGGTTTTTTAACCCAACCAATTTACCTCCATTCAGAACAGATATTTAGAATGTTTTTCAAGCAGGAAGCCCCATGCATTTTATATGGTGTGCTGGCTATGAGCTCAGTGTGGTATGAGAGAGACATAAATTGGAGTCCTCACTCTGCCACTTACTAGCTGTGAGACTAGGGACAAGATTTTTAACTTTCCAGGCTTCAATTTATTGGGATTTTTCCCACCAGTATAAAAGGAAGAATAATAGTATGTATCACCTCATGTTACTGTGAGAAATGAGATGGTACTTATGCTTGGCATCTAATAATTGTTCCATAAATGTTATCTAGTATTACTTAGAGACAATGATTAATATAGATATCATTCAACAACTATGAACAAGATGCATGTAGGTGCAATGTGAAAGAACGGAAATAATATCTACCCGAGTACACGCTATATGCCTGCACTTTCATACATGGATTCTTATGTCCTCAAATAAAGTGAATGTTTCCCCTCTTTACAAAGCTTATGATGGCATGCATACAGCTAATTATACTGCAATATGGCTGTGGGAAGTGCTGTAAACAAATAGCATGATGAAGCACTCCACTGAAGGGTTGGAAGGAAAAGCCAGTAAGGTTAAGCCTCATGGACCCCGTCTTACTCAATGTTTTTGCCTCAACTCCAACTACAGAATCGTGTGTGAAATGGGCACTCAGGAATTGCCATATTGAGTAGGAAGATGTGGTCTTAAACTATCCAGGACTGTATAGTTACCAAGTGATAGAAATCTAACTCAATCTAGCTTTCAGCCAAAAAAGAATTGCTTGGCTCACACAACTAAGAAGTTGTGGGTGGAAGGAGGGATGGCGCTCCAGGCATGGCTAAGTCCAGATGCTCCAGTGATGCTGTGAGAAATCTGACACTTGGCTCTGCTTCCTTCTGGGTTGGTTTCATTCTCAGGTAGGCTTTCACTGTATGTTGGCTGCTGACAGCCTCATGGTACAGTAGGCACTACAGAAAGATTCTTCTGGGAAAAGTTCAGGATTTCATCTCACTGGACAAACTCAGGGTGTGTGCCCATTCTTGAATGAATCACACTGGGCAGGACGATGGAATATGCCAACTGGCTATGTCTGGGCTCTTTGCCCACCTTAGACTAGAAGCTGAAGTTTAACTTACCTGAAGCCTCTAGATAGGGTGTAAAGAAGAGGTGGTTTCTTCAAAAGAAAATTAGGCTGCTGGCACCAGACCAGTAGTCTTGGATATGGAAAAAAAACAAGGCAACAGATGTGCATTGCAGGGCCTAAATTATGGACCATGAAGAACAGGCAGGATTGAGATGAGCAAAGATGGAACAAAACAACAATACTAGGCGCTATATGGAAAAGGGTATAAGGTTCCAATGCTAAGATTGAGTTAAGCAGTGCATGCATGAATGATGAGGCATCATAGATCAGACCAGGAAGGTAGGTTAAAGCCAGGTGTCAATGAGTACTGAGGGACAGAGGAATGTATATTTGGTTTGGTAGAAATGTGGAGGTTATTGCAGTTTTCTATGTATAGGTGACAAACCACACCAAAATGGAATGAGTTGCTTAAAGCAGTGACATTTATTTTGCTCACTAATCTGCAGTTTGGTCAGGACTTTTTGAACAAGTCATTTCAGCTCCAGTGGTGTCAACAGGGATACATCAAAGACTGGGAACTGGAATCATCCGAAAGTTTGTTCACTCACATGTCTGGTACTTGGTGCTAGCCACTGGCTGGACTTTGGCTGGGACTAGGGCTGGGACAGGTGGCCTCTCTATGGTTGTTTGCTTGGCTTCCTCATGTCATGATGCCTGGGTTCCAGGAGTGAGTGGCCTGGTGTGGCCTGTATCACCTTTTAGTCCCCGGGTATTTGTTTTTGCTACTGTACTATAGTTCTGACTTGTACTGACTACTGTGGTCCCTCTAACTTTGTAGTTGGCCTAAACTCTCTGAAGGTCCAAGGACAAAAGATATTTCTACCTGAGAGGACAAGTACTGAACTCAAAAACTAATGAAGGGAGGTTTTATAATGCTTTAAGAAAGAATAGTAAAGGATATTTGTGAATAAGATGTTATGATTTGATAATAGATAAAAATACAAGAATGTGTTAAATGACACATGATCTGATTTTAAGTGCAATATATAGGAAGTTAAAATATGATTGTAAAAATTGAGGTCATTACTACACACACACACACACACACACACACACACACACACACACACACAC
>NW_020837948.1:15412203-15616395 GCF_003676395.1 Aethalodelphis obliquidens
ACACACACACACACACACACACACACACACACACACACACACACACTAGTGATTGACTCTTTTTTCTGCTTCCCTCTCCAATTTTTAAGGAAACTTGTGATTACCCTGGAACCAGCCTGATAATTTTCCCATATCAAGATCCATAACGATCATATCTGCAAAGTCCCTTTTGCCATGAAAGATAACACATTTACAGTATCTGGGGATTAGGCTGTTATATCTTTGGGGCAAACATTATTTTGCCTACCGTACTTAGTTCTATGCTTATAGAGAAATGCAAAATTCTTGGTAATTGCTATGGACTGAATTGCCACCTAAATTCATATGTTGAAGCCCTAACCCCCAATGTAGTAGTATTTGGAGATGGGGTCTTTGGGAGATAATTAAGTTTAGATCAGGTTATGAGCATGGGCCCCTCATGATGGGATTAGAGCCCTTATGAGAAGAAGCACCAAAGAGACTCCCTACCCTCCAACCCACCCCTTCTCTCTTTCTTTCTCAATCCCTGCCATGCAAGGACACAGCAAGAAGGCAGCCATCTACAAGGTAGGAAGAAGGCCCTCACCAGAAACCAGCCATGCTGCACCTTGATCTTGGACTTAGGGCTTTCAGAACTATGAGAAAATCAATTTCCACAGTTTAAACTACCTAGTGTAATATATATTTAGTTATGGCAGCAAGAGCTGACTAAAACAGTAATTAAAACTAATGTTAAATAAAGAGTGATTGCCACATATTTAACTATCCCTGTCTAAGTCATTTTTTAATTCATAAAAATTTTCCTGAAAATTTTCTACCCAAATTGGAGAGTCAATGAAAATAGTTCCAGATCACTATCACCTGCAACAATTTTTGTTAAACTCTAAGAACATTGCTCATTTATTAAATAATTGTAACTAATTTTGAATTTCAGAGAAATCCACCACCAAGTTAATTAAAATATAGACTACCCAAGAATATACAATGGGGAAAGGACAGTTTCTTCAATAAATGGTGTTGGGAAAACTGGACTGCCATATGAAAAGAATAACACTGGATCACTGTTTTATACCATATATATAAAATAACTCAAAATGGATAATAGACTTGAACAGAAGAGCTGAAGCCATGAAACTCCTATAAGAAAAGACACAGGCTATAAGCTCCTTGACACTGGTCTTAGCAATGATTTTTTGGATCTGACTCCAAAAGCAAAGGCAATGATAGCAAAAACAAACAAGTGTGACAACATCAAACTAAAAAGCTTCTTGCACAGTAAAAGAAACCATCAACAAAATGAAAAGGCAACCTACTAAATGGAAGAAAAGCAGGAGGCAAGATGGCCAAGTAGAAGGACATTAGCTCACCTCTTCTTACGAAAACACCAAAATCACAATTAACTGCTGAACAACCATTTACAAAGAAATGTTGGAACCTACCAAAAAAGATATCCTACATCCAAACACAAAGAAGAAGCCACAATGAGATGGTAGAAAAGGAGCAATCACGATACTAGAACTCATTAATGTATCTGGTAAAGTTGCAAGATACTAAATTAATACACAGAAATCTGCTGCTTTTCTATACACTAACAATGAAAGAGAATCAGAAAGAGAAATTAAAGAAACAATCCCATTTACCATCGCACCAAAAAAATAAATAAATAAAATACCTAAGGAGGCAAAATTCCTGTATACCAAAAACTACAGAACGCTGATGAAAGAAATCGAAGATGACACAAACAGATGGAAAGTTATACTATGTTCTTGGATTGAAAGAATCAGTATTGCCATAATGACTATACTACCCAAGGTAAGCTAAAGATTCAATGCAATTCCTATCAAATTACCAATGGAATTTTTCACAGAACTAGAACAAAAAAATTTTTAGTTTGTATGGAGACATGAAAGACCCCGAATAAACAAAGCAATCTTGAGAAAGAAAAATAGAGCTGGAGGAATCAGGCTTCCTGACTTCAGGGTATACTACAAAGCTACAGTCATCAAAACAGTATGGTAGTGGCACAAAGAACAGAAATATAGCTCCATGGAATAAGATAGAAAGCCCAGAAATAAACCCACACACTCATGGACAATTAATCTATGACAAAGGAGACAAGAATATACAATAGAGAAAAGACAGTCTCTTTGATAAATGAGAAAATTGGGAAAACTGGGCAGCTACATGTAAAAGAATGAAATTGGAACATTCTCTAACACCATACACAAAAATAAACTCAAAATGGATTAAAGACCTAAATGTAAGACCTGATACTATAAAACTCTTAGAGGAAAACATAGGCAGAATACTCTTTGACATAAATCACAGCAATATCTTTTTTTTTTTTTTTTTTTTTTTGCAGTGCGCAGGCCTCTCCCTGTTGTGGCCTCTCCCTTTGCAGAGCACAGGCTCTGGATGCGCAGGCCCAGCAGCCATGGCTCACGGGCCTAGCCGCTCCGCGGCATGTGGGATCTTCCTGGACCAGGGCACGAACCCATGTCCCCTGCATCGGCAGGCAGACCACTGCACCACCAGGGAAGCCCAGCAATATCTTTTTTGATTTATCTCCTAGAGTAATGAAAATAAAGACAAAAATAAACAAATGGGACCTAATTAAGCTCAAAAGCTTTTGCACAGCAGAGAAAACAAAACGAGAAGACAACCCACAGAATGGGAGAAAATATTTGCAAACTATGTGACCAACAAGGGATTAATCTCCAAAATATACAAACAGCTCATGCACCTCAATATCAAAAAAGCAAACAACCCAATCAAAAAATGGGTAGAAGACCTAAATAGACATTTCTCCAAAGAAGACATACAGATGGCCAGGAGGCACATGAAAAGATGCTCAACATCGCTAATTATTAGAGAAATCCAAATCAAAAATACAATGAGATATCACCTCACAATGGTCAGAATGCCATCATCAAAAAGTCTACAAACAATAAATGCTGGAGAGGGTGTGGAGAAAAGGGAACCCTCCTACACTGTTCACGGGAATGTAAATTGGTACAGCCTCTTGGGAGAACATTGTGCAGTTTCCTTAAAAAACTAAAAATAGAACTACCATATAATCCAGCAATCCCACTCCTGGGCATATATCTGGAGAAAACCATGTTTCGAAAGGAAACATGCACTCCAATGTTCACTGCAGCACTGTTTACAATAGCCAAGATATGGAAACAACCTAAATGTCTACAGACAGATGAATGGATAAAGAAGATGTGGTACATATATACAATGGAATATTACCCAGCCACTAAAAAGATTGAAATAATGCCATTTGCAGCAACATGGATGAACCCAGAGATTATCATACTAAGTGAAGTAAGTCAGAGAAAGAGAGACATATGGTGTGCAGAATCTTAAATAAAGGATACAAATGAACTTATTTACAAAGCAGAAACAGACTCACAGACTTTGAAAACAAACCTATGGTTACCAAAGGGGAAAGGTGCTGGGGAAGGATGAATTGGAAGTTTGGGGTTAATATATACACACTATTACATTTAAAATAGATATGCAACAAGGACCTACTGTATAGCCCAGGGAACTGCTCAATATTCTGTAACAACCAAAATGGGAAAAGAATTTGAAAAAGAATAGATGCATGTATATGTAAATAAATGAATAAGAGAAAATATTTTCAAATCATAAATCTGATAAGGGGTTAATATCCAAAATACATGAAGAACCCTTAACAACTCAATAGCAAAAAAATGTTTAAAAAAATCACAATCCAGTTAAAAAATGGGTAGAGGACCTGAATAGACATTTTTCCCAAGAAGACATACAGATGGCCAATGGGTAAAAATGTGTTCAGCATCATTAATCATCAAGGAAATACAAATAAAAGCCCCAATAAGATACTACCTCACACCTGTTATAATGGCTATTATCAAAAGGACAACAAATAAAAAGTGCTGGTGAGGATGAGGAGAAAAAAGGAACCCTCATGCACTGCTGGCGGGAATGTAAATCAGTGCAGCCATAGAACTACCATATGATCCAGCAATTTCACTCCTGAGTATTTATCTGAAGGAAACAAAGACATTAACTCAAAAAGATATCTGTACCCCATGTTCACTGCAGCACTGTTCACAATAGCCAAGACATGGAAACATACTAAGTGTCCATCAATGGATGAATGGATAAAGGAAATGTGGTACACACACACACATGCAGGATGGAATCTTATTCAGTAAAAAAAAAAAAGAATTATCCTGCCATTTGTGACAACATAGAAGAAACTAGAGGGCATTACGCTAAGTTAAATTAGTCAGATAGAGAAAGACAAATACTGTATGGTGTCACTTATATGTGGAACCTAAAAAACAAAAACAAAACTCATGCCTTCATACATACAGAGAATGTATCAGTGGTGCCAGAGGTGGGATGTGCAGGGTGGGTGAAATCGGTGAAGGGGATCAAAAGATACAAACTTTTAGTTATAAAAAGTCCTGGAGATGTAATGTACAGCATGGTGACTACAGATTATAATACTATATTATATATTTGAAACTTACTAAGAGAGTAAATCTTAAAAGTTCTCATAAAAAGAAAAAAATTGTATATGTGGTGACAGATGTTAACTAAACATTGCGGTGATCATTTTGCAGTATATACATATAGCGAATCATTGTTGCACCTGAAAGCAATGTAATGTTTAAAGTCAATTATATCACAATAAAAATATAAAATAATAAAATGAAATATAGATTCCCTGGCAAATTGTTCTAAATTTGATTCTGATTCCATATTAAAAACATCTAGGGAGGCTTCCCTGGTGGCGCAGGGGTTGAGAGTCCGCCTACCGATGCAGGGGACACAGGTTCGTGCCCCGGTCCGGGAAGATCCCACATGCCACGGGGTGGCTGGGCCCGTGAGCCATGGCCACTGAGCCTGTGCGTCCGGAGCCTGTGGTCCGCAACGGGAGAGGCCACAACAGTGAGAGGCCCGCATACCACAAAAAAACAAAACAAACAAACAAAAAAACATCTATGGTATTTCTAAAAATACCAATGCCTGTTTGCTGTCCCAAAGCATTTAAATCACATTTCTCTCCTTAGTGTTTTTCAAGTGGAGGTAATTTTGTCCCCCAAGGGGGACATCTGCAATATCTGCAGCTATGTATGTTTGTCACAATTGAGAAGGGATATGTTACTAGCATCTTGTAGGTAGAGGCCAGGGATGCGGCTAATCTTACAATGCACACGAACTACCACCAATAACAAGATTTTCCAGCCCCAAATCTTAGTGGGGCTGAGTTGAGAGACTATGCCTTTGGTGTTCTGATGTGCAACCAGAATTGAGAACCACTATTCTGACTTTCATTCCTTCAATAGTTCGTCACTGCCTTAATAAAATACAGCTTTAAACAAAGCTCTGTGACCAAAGCCAAGACCAAAGACAAAGAAAGGAAAAGTGAAGGACTTCCCTGGTGGTGCAGTGGTTAAGAATCCACCTGCCAAGGCAGGGGACATGGGTTCGAGCCTTGGTCCGGGAAGATCCCACATGCCACGGAGCAACTAGGCCCATGCGCCACAACTACTGAGCCTGCGCTCTAGAGTCGGCAAGCCGCCACTATTGAAGCCCGTGCACCTAGAGCCCATGCTCTGCAACGAGCGAAGCCACCGCAATGAGAAGCCTGCGCACAGCAACGAAGATCCAATGTAGCCAAAAATAAATAAATAAAATAAATTTATTTTTTAAAAAAAGAAAGGAAAAGTGGGATAATTTGATAACAGATGTAAAAATTTAGAATTTTCATTCCTTTGAAGTTTTATAATTGGGCTTCATCAACCTCTTAACATTAAGCCTAAAAGGTTAATAATAACAGCTATCATTTATGGTTCTCTGTACCAAGTGATTTATAGATGTGATATCATTTAATCTTTACAACAATCTTGTGAAATACATATTGTTACCTCCATTTTGTTAGCTGGGGATAATAGATGCTAATTAACTTCTCAAGGACACGCTGCCGGTAAGAAGGAAAGCCGAGCCTAAAACCTTCTTTGGTCTGAAACACTATAATACACTGAAACACAGCCTTTCTGTCTTTGTGTGGTTTGTAGGGTTCAATAGACCTGTTTTCTCAACAAAAGGCACACCTTGTGGTATCAAATGGGAGGAAGAGAAATGAGTTGGCAGGAAAAGACAAGTTCTGACTCTTGTACCACTGGGCGTCCTAATGACTCATAAGCAATCAGGAAGTCTTTTAACCTCCTCCCTTTAACCTACACCCTAGCAGAAACAAAGTCACATTGCTTAAGGCTTCGCCTTGTCATGTGGGGATTAAAAAACTGCTATTGAAGTTCATCCTGGAAATGCATATTTTTCTGATAATCTCTTCAAAGTTAGGGAAAATACACGTGAAAGCAAAAGCATGACTGACAACTATGTTAAAAAATTCAAAATCAAGTTTGATTTATGCTATGTGGTCTTTTTTTCTTGTTTAGTTTCAATAGGTCTTTTTCTTACTTCTTTAATCTTCAACCTATTGACTGATTTTTCCATCTCTGGGGAAGGAGTTCCATTTAATCTTTTTTTCTCTCTTTTATCCTGATCTTCAATACGTGTAACATTCCAATCTGTCAAGACTCCTAAACCAGACTCACATATTTCATACTAGAGTTAACTGTCCAGTCACCCATTTCTTTGCTTATCTTTTGCAGTTAAGCTTAAATTTCTGCAGCCGTGCTGAAATGTGGCACTGTATCATACCCCAAGAAGTAACATATTCTGACTTTATTTCATGATCATTTAGTATTTTTTCTTTACACTATTTCTCTGGCATCTTAGCATATGTGCTAAGGTATCCATGAAATGATAATAAAAGAGCATGTTTTATATGCAAAGATTTAATTTTACAAGGAAATCCCAAGATTCTCTCCATAATAGCAGGAAGTATGAAATCCTTCTAACCAGATTCTCTAGCAAAAGGTAACAGAGCTTCCCTGTCCATAAGCAAACCCGTGACTCGGTTTTATCGCAGGTGGAAAGTGGAGGAAATGAGGTGAGAAAACTATTTGAAGGGGGGAAAAATGGGTCTAAAAGTAGATCCAGAGTCATACTCCAAATATCAAACTTGGAGAAAGAGCAGGGGTGGGGGGATGACAGACATTTGAGTTTTCTCCCCTTTCTATCCATGCTGTCATCACCTATCTTGGCTTTGGTGAGTAATTGTAAAACCTCTTTATCATACTCTGAGACTTTCATTAAAGTTGATAAATAAAAATAAGATACCTCAGAAACGCCAAAAACCCATCCACAGGACTTCAGCTCCCACATCTACTGACAAGGGTTCTCACCATCCTTGCTCATTCAACATCTTTGAGGCATCTAGGGCACAGTGGGGCTGTCCTCCCCGAAAGCCCACCCTTTGCTTCTAGTCCCAGGCTTTGCTACAGAAGACCTTTCACATATACTAAGTAGCTGATGCCCATCATACGCAGCCTTCTTGAAACTTTGTTCCAAGCTTGCATCCTGCTCATCAGTCATATTCTCCCTACACTGACGGCAAGCTCACTGACCAATGTGCCTTTGCTTCCAAATCCTGTTCTTTGGACCCCCCTCATAGAGGCAGAAAAGCCAGAATTAGGCTCAAGGGGTAAATTCCATCAGAGCCTGTATTCATTTCCAAGGTGTGACATAACAAATATCACCAACTGGCTTAAACAACAAAGATTTCTTGTTTCACTGTTTCAGAGGCCAGAAATACAAGAGCACAATGGCTACAGGGCTATGCTCCCTTTGAAGTCTTGAGAGAAAGGTCTGTTCCAGGCTTTTCTCCCAGCTTCTGGTAGTTCCTTGGCTTGTGGCAACACAACTTCAGTCTCCACATGGCAGTCTCCCTGTGTGTGTGTTTCTCTGTCCAAGTTTTCGCTTTCTATATGGACACCAGTCATATAGAGTTGGGGCCTAACCTACTCCGCTATGACCTCATCTTAACAAATTACACCTTCAACGACCTTATTTCTGAATTAAGGTCACATTCTGAGACACTGGAGGTTAGGACTGCCACATATGAATTTTGGAGGACAAGTTAGCCCCTAGCAGAACCTAAGAAGAGAAAACCCTCAATGCTATTCAACCCATTTCCCATAGGTGGAAAGGCCAGCTCCTCCGCTTTCACACATAACATTGCAGAAAACCCCCCCTCAGTCCTCTGGCCCACGTCCTGTACTGTCTATTCCCCATACCACTTCCCACTACCTGAACTCATCTCCCTATTTACCAGCCAACTGGTGTGACCAGGAGAAAATGTTCAGTATTACTTTAATTTAGCCTTAATGTGTCATTTTGTACCCTCCATTTCTGCACGTCTGCCTGTTTATTGATTCTTTTCAAGAAGAACTGTGTGCAATTTGAGCTCATTTCAGTTAAATTCAATTTACTTTCAACTGACTATTCAACAACACCTGTCGTTTTAAAAAATTTTTTAAAATATTAAAAAAAAATTTTATTGAAATATGGTTGATTTACAATGTTGTGTAGTTTCAGGTGTACAGCAAAGTGATTCAGTTATACACACACACACACATACACACATACATATGTATATTCTTTTAAAAAATTCTCTTCCATTATAGGTTATTACACGATATTGAGTATAGTTCCCTGTGCTATACAGTAGGTCCTCGTTGGTTATCTATTTTATATATAGTAGTGTGTATATTTTAATCCCAAACTCCCTATTTATCCTTCCCCCTCCTTCCCCTTTTAATTGGCCTTTACAGTTTAAGTTCCTTTTCAAACCTTCGGACGGTAAAAGGTTTCTCAGCCAGATCATGATTCAGATTTACCCTTACCAGCTCCCTCACACTGGGTTTCTATTCTCGGCACAGGTTACTCATTGCCCCTTTCTTGTCATGTTCCTTCTGCTTTCTTATTCCTCTTCACTATTCTGATGCTAGGGTTCTTTGAGACTTTATAAGCCAAAATCACTTCAACCTCTGTGGTTGACATAATTACACACCCCAAGAACTCAATTTAAGTCTTCCAAGGCTCTCATAACAAACAAAATCTAACAAACACAACGATTCACCCTATCCTCCCTCTCTTCAGTCATTTTATAGGAAATCTCAACTTCCCTGAAAAGATCTCAGATGATCCATTTGCTGATATTTCCCAATTAGGCTGTCATTATGCCCAAGTCCTCCTTCAATGCAGTTGACATGCATTTTTGTGTTAGGCGTCTTAGCCTTGTGCTGATTTCATAAGCTACTGTTAAAGTGAATGTTTCAGAGCCTGAAATTCAGAATGCACATCATAATATATGGAGAAGGGATTTACAGATGTCTTTATAACCTTTTTCTTTTCTTCTGTAGTATTCAGATTCAAATTAGGTCATCTGTTGAAATTGTTATTCCAGACCAATCCATATGTTCTGGCATAGCACGGTGTACTAAAAATCCATGTTTTCCACTGTGTCCTGCCTTTATGCTCCAGACTTTGATGAAAGATAACCATGAGCAGCATTTGAAAACAAAACTTTCTTGTAAGAATATATTTTATTACTCAATCAACTTAGTGAGGGTCTCAGTGAAAACAACATCTCGTGAGTAGGTAACCATATGGTAGTAAAAAGGAGCCTGAAATAAAATACTAGAACCTGAATTGATGATAGATATATATAATGCACATCTGCAAATATTTTTAAATTGTGTAAAATTTTATTGCACTTATGTCCAAAGCCGGGGCAAGAGATAAAGGAGGTTATGAGGGAAGCGGGGAATTGTTGTATACAGTACCAATGAAAGTTAAAATGTTGCAATATAATTCTCAGATTTATAACATCCCAGAACTATAAACACCTGGACAAGGTGGTTATTAGTTGCTAATCTAATCAAGAGTGAGTTTAGAAAAGTAATGGACAAACGACAGAGTTCTGTTGACCTTGGAGTGACCGGGAGCTGTGCAAGACAGGTTGTATAGACTAAGCTTTGGAGACTTGGTCATGGTTACTAAAAAGAAACAAAGTTAAGTAGAGTTTGAGAGGAATATGTTGATAAAGACACTGACATCAACTTTCTACCTGGTCTCTTGTTAGAAAGGAAAAATTTCTTTAAGAGCCAGGGCTAAATAGGTCTCCAACTACTGAAGACCTAGTTCCCCTAGACTGTTCTCAATCCTGGCTATGCATTAGAACCTCACAGAGAGTTGTTTTGTTCTGTTTTGTTTTAAAAAACCAATGCTCTTCCCACCACCAAGATTGAAATGTAATTGATCTGTTTGGGGCTCAGGAATCAGTAGGTTTAAAGGCTCCCCAGGTGGCTCCAAAGGGGAAACACTTTTGTATGCTAACATTTTCCAAATGAACCATGCACACTAACGGTTCTATAGGATCCTCTGTAAAGAAATGGCTTGTGTCCAATACATTTAGGAAGCCCCTCATGGCTCATGAACTCATGGTATCTCACAAAGCACATGAGCCTTCAAAATGCTCTGAGACATCCTGAAGAAAAGACATCACCTTCCCTTCGTTGGTGTGTGATGATCACCCCTAGCAACATCACCTTGGAAAAGCTCGCTTGAGCCTAGGATTTCCAACTGTTATTGTTTACTTACCAGTTCCCTCCACCCTCTATTTTCTCAGAGGTCATCCTCAGTAACTTTTGAGATAATGCGATTTTCATATACCTGGGTGTATATGGTCTTATAATAATGGTTATCTAACAGAACTATATAAGACATACTATATCTCTGGGGGGTGTTGGAAAGCCCAGACTTTGCCATATGTGCCTTTTAGAGACATAGCTGGCCCAATACTAGGATTGGAGAAGATAAGAGTGAGCAGGCTCTCATGGCCCCAGTGATGCTGCTTTTAGGGTCCTTTTCCTTAATTACCAAATACTTGGGAATCAGGAGCAGAAGGTTTACATGTCAAGAAATGGACACTGGAGTAAAAAGATCTAAAGTCAAAGTCATTTGCTGTTCTTATTAATTAAGTGACCTTGAGCAAATTATCAAACTATTTTGCATCTCAGTTCAGTCTTCTGTTAAAATGAGCATACCAAAATAAAACTCCAAGGGCTGTTAGTAAGATAAAATGAAGTACAATAATGCATTTAAAATCTCTATAATCCAGACACCTGTCAAAGAAAGTTGAATTTACTGTGCTACATATTGATCAAAATTTCATGTGAGTGATCTATTATTTACGGAAAATCATCTAAAGGTTATTCAGTCAATCCATTCTCTGTCCAATCTCCTAAAAATCTAAAATCTGCTCCCACATTAAGCTAGATTATCAGAGAGCTCTGGGCCTGCTTGCATCATAGAGGCCTTGCCCAGGTATATTTGTTTCCTAAATTACACTTTAATATAGCCCCATCAGCTCACATCAGGAAACACTGTGACAGCCCTACAGAAACCTCACAGCAACTTTTCTTTAAGGATGCTACTGAGAATTCTGCTTGGTATTTTGCAAAGTGTCCTCTTTAAAGGGACCCAGAGGAGAAATCTTTCTTAGTGGCAGGAAGAGCTTTGCTTTTTCTGAGCAATTGGTTTGTTTTACTTTTACAGACATTGTAAGAAAGACATGGAGCCACTCAAGTTTTGCCTTTAGTGCTGTCTACCGGGAAGCTTAAAGTGAATGTGTGTTCCATTTCTCATGAACGTGAAGAACACATACATGAACTACAGCTCACTAATATTCATTATCTCATTAAATCTTTCCTATTTTAAATGTATTGTATCTTAATTTTTTAAAGTGTTCTTAAAACATTTTTTAAAGTAAGATCAGAAAGATAAATGACTGGGTATATAAAATGCATGCAGGTACCTAAAACAGTGCTTTGCTTCTATACATGTTCCCTTATACCCGTCTGAGTTTGGAAGAATTGCACCCGGCTTAATGGCAGGCAGGAATCACCAACAGTTGCCAACTCTGACATCACCCCCTTTCCAGCAGACTTCTTAGAGTAAGAAATCTCAGAGACCCTTGATTACTTTCAGGCGACTCCAAGTACCCGTATGTTGGTAAAATTAAGGACAAATCCCAGAGCTCCAGGAGCTTCCAGTAACAATTATTGTGTGTTCTGATGACTAAGTTTATAGGGCTACCATATGATCCTGCAATCCCACTCCTGGGCATATATCCAGAGAAAATCATAATTCTAAAAGATACATGTGCCCCAGTGTTCATAGCAGCACTATTTACTATAGCCAAAACGTGGAAACAACTTAAATGTCCATCAACAGATGAATGGATAAAGAAGATGTGAGACAGATATATATATATATACACACACACACACACACAGAGATATAGATATATATGTATACATACACAATGGAATATTACTCAGCCATAAAAAAGATATAATGAATGAAATAATGCCATTTGCAGCAACATAGATGGACCTAGAGATATCATATGAAATGAAGTCAGACAAAGACAAATATCATGGTATCACTTATACATGGAATCTAAAAAAACGATACAAATGAACAACAGAAATAGACTCACAGACATATAAAACAAACTTATCGTTACCAAAGGGGAAACAGGTGGGGAGGGATAAATTAGGAGTTTGGGATTAACATATACACATTACTATATATAAAATAGATAACCAAAAAAGACCTACTGTGTAGCACAGGGAACTACACTTGATATTTTGTAATAACCTATAAGGGATAAGAATCTGAAAAAAAAGGATATATACATATGTATAACTGAAAAAAAAAAAAGAAATCCTAAAAAGAAAAAAATCAATCAATCCAGCCAGTAAGTGAATAAGTAAATAAATAATAATAAAAAAATTCCTTTGAAATTACTTGACTCACTCAACTTATATTTTTAGAGTAGCTGTAATTTGAAAGGAAAAGTTATAAAGACTGTAAGTGGCAATAAAGATTCAATTAATTATAAAAAAATAAAAAGCAAATTACATCAGATTAACTCCTTAATGATTCACTGTCAAATTATTTGTGGTCCATAAATAAAATAGCCACCTTTTTTTTCTTCTTCCAAAATATGACCTCCACTTCGCAAGCCAGCTAGATGTTGCCATACCAGATACCACAGGCCATCTGTCTCCTGCAAGTGTCAATCTAGATACATATATTTTCAACAACTGATTTAGCCTCTCATACATAAAGGATGGTATTTTCTTCTTTATATCAAACGCATACGATTTCTCATTGTGTGAAAATAATAGAATTAATCTGGGTCCTACAGCCTCACTCTAAGACAGTTAAACACTTCTTTTATTGTCCATGTGAGTCTTCCATTTACAAGTATCAATGACTTTTTTTCAATTTTTAAACAACATTATCAAAAGCATCGTTAACAGCTGTATGCAGAATCAGTACATACTTGGGTTTGATGTCCTAGCAAAATCTGATCAGTATCAAATTGCATTTTATCAAACTCATGGAATTTTTAGGCCTTTGAGTTTCTTTAAGTACTTCGGAAATTCAGAAATAATCCCCTGAGAGACTGGTAGAAGGCTGACTACTAATCACAGACTTCCTGGTATGCAATGAAGTTCAGGAAGAGCAACACCATTGTTTTTTTCCAACCTTCTCATCCCTGGATAAACAATCTCACAGTTCTGAAGCAACAAATTGCCCAGGGCACTAAGTTCATGACAGGGTTATTCTGGAGTCTGAGGACATACTCTGGGCAGAAATGTTTGACTCTGACTCAGAATCAAATACTGGGCCATAGTAGTCTAATGAGACAGACCTCCTTCAGTCACTCTGGAATAAGGTCATAACCAGTCTCCCTGTCAACAAAACAAGTTGACAGATCTGTAAGAGTTCAGTATAAAATGAGACACAATTTGACATGTGAATTTCTGACTTCTATTTCCAAAGAGTCTAGGACCCAGTGGTGTGCTGATAAATAGCTAACATCTGGTTCTCTGGAAGAGTTTTTTAAAAGCTCTGGTGTACATCATTTGCCTATTCTGTGGTATAAATACTTCTACCATGATTTATTTCAAGCTACCTATTGATCTCACTGAATGAGGAGTTGGGAAGAAATTGCACAATCAGCTCTCACCAGCCAGTGCCAGCTCCAGCCACCACTGCTGGTTAAACATGTGAGAACAGAGAACTTGTGTTCATTTTGCTTAGCAGACCATCTCTTTTTACCTTTTCTTGTATGCAAACTATACGCTGTCTTTCTCCACCTGCTTCTTCCTGCCTCAGATAATCAATCAAATGTTTACCCTCTACAAGGGCACTTCTGCTGCTCCACAGTGAATTCTGAGGTCATCCTCTGCTTGTCAAGACTCTCCCCTACTTTGGGGATACTGTTAGGTAGTTCTATATCCTAGACACAATTCCTGGATCCTATAGGCACTAACCGTGATGCCTATAGGAAGGATGGGGGTGGGGAGGATATCCCTATCATCCAGAGTGGTGGATAGAGGCACATCACCCCCATGAGAAGTTGGGAAGCCACTGAGTCCCATTCTCCAGGTGTTGTCAATCCTTATCTCTCCGTCTTTATCTACCCCCTTCCCCTTTTTAGTGGATGGGCGTTCAGGGAGGAGCAAGGATCATGCCTTTCCTGAGCTACTACCATTTTTTCTTACTCTACAAATTTCTCAATTTAGCTCTTTTTCTTGACCTCAATCAATAATAAATTCTAATATTTTGTTCCCCTAATAGCCACTCAGTGCTGTCTCGTTGCATTTACTAATACAGGTAAAGATATTTCAGAAGAGATTTTATCAGACAATTTTAAGAGGATACTCCATCAGTGTATGTGTGTATACTGTATGTATTTGTGTATTTGCTTGTGTATTTTGTATCATATTTGTATATATTGTATTTGTAATTTGTATTGTATGTATACGTATTTGTTTATTTGTATATTGTATGTATACTATATGTATACTCTGTGTAAATTATATGTATATAATGTATGTGTATACAATATACATACTCCTAAAACCACACCAGCACTGAAAACTCAAGTTTGAAAATGGGGTATATGGTACCATTTCAAAAATGACTTAATGAACAAAGGCCACAGATTTCTTTCTCTCAAATTCCTGAGGTCCTCATGCCTTCTAAGCTGATATTTGTGTGTGTACTTTGAGGACCTTGCCAGAAGCCACAAAAGTCAGTAGAGATTCATTAACTAGTTGGTCCAGTAGCATCAGCAATTCTTTCTCATTGTCCCTTCCCTTTAATTTCTCATCAGATTCTTAACTTGAAGACTAGACTTCCTTCCAGGGGCTCTTCATGGCTGCCCTCCCTCAGATTCAGCTCTCTGTAATATGCTGAATTCTCAGATTCAGAAACATTCCCATTCTGTACATGTCCATAGTTGATTCTACTACAGGTCATTTTTTTTTTCTTTCCCTAGCAGCAGCATCTCTATAACCCCCTGAAATAACCCTGAGGTTTCAAATCCAGAAACTTTAACTACAACCTGGTCCCAATGCTTTCTCCAAGCTATCAACACAAGGACCTGAAGTGAGCAGGAAGATGGTTTGGATCCTTCCTACAAATCTTCCATATGCAGTTTCCATCTCCAGAAGTTATCCAAATTTCTAATGTCCCTTGGGTTATAAGCAAATAACCAAATAATGCATCACCCAAATTGGGACACTTTTTAAAATGAAATACAACCCTGGAAATAAATAACTGACTTAAAACAGGTATAAATTGAGACCATCCTAGGATACACATGGTCTCCCTAATTATAATTTTCTTGCCATAGGCTACCTTCACTTAAGATCTTGTGCAGAAAATTCCTGCTGGAATCAGCTTAATGGATTCACACAGTAAAGGAGAATCCTGGCTTTCTGACTGAAACTTCTATATTTGAACTTTATACTTCCTCAAGGACTCTAATACTACAATCCTTCTGTCTCCACACAATTCCTCTTTTGTTGACTGTTCATGACTGGGTAGAAGAGCCTTGGATTCCAGGCATGCCATCTGCCTCTCCCTTTTCTATGTCTCTGTCCTCCCCCAGAGTGCCAGTTGCATCTGGGAAATATTATGCCACAGCACAGAAACATCAGTAACTATAGTCTGGGTTCCACTGTAGAAGAGTCAGGAACTGTAGTCCTTTCTAGAAGAGGCAGTGGAAGAAAAGAGTTTATAATTACTGAGATGAGAAAGACTATAGGAGGAGCATTTTTGTTAACAAAGATCTGGAGTTTAGTTTAAGAAATGTTAGGAGATGATTGACATAAGGATAAGTCTAGGCTTAGAGATGTAAGTTTGGGAGTCACCTACATATAGAAGATTTTTAAAGTCATAAAAATATAGGACAGTATGCAAGGCTTGTTCAACATGAAAAAAAATCAATGTAATTCATCACAACAACAGCTAAAGAATAATATGATCATGTAAATAGATGCAGAAAAAACGTGACAAAATCCAATACTTATGATAAAAACTCTCAGTAAACTAGTAATAGAGGGGAAATTCCTCAATTTGATAAAGAACATCTACCAAAAAGAAACAAAAACAAAAAAAAACAAAACCCACAGCTAACATCATACTTAATGATGTGACAAACTATATACTTTTCCCCTAAGTTTGGGAACAAAGCAAAGATGCCCATTCTCACCACTCCTATCTATTGTACTGTAGGTCACAGTTATTGCAACAAGACAAGAAAAAGGAATAAAAGATATACAGATTGGGAAGGAAGAAATAAAACTGTCTTTTATTCACAGATGACATGACTGGCTGTGAGGAAATCCCAAAGAATCAACAACACACAAAAGCACCAAGTGAAACTAATAAATAATTACAGCAAAATTGCAGGATACAAGGCTAACTCACCAAAGTACATTATATGCGTGTGTATATATGTATGTATGTATGCGTGTGTGTGTGTATGTATGTGTGTGTGTGTGTGTATATATATATATATATGGCTTTCCTATGTATCAAGAATGAACAGCTAGAATTTGAAATTAAGAACAATACTACTTATATTAGCACCAAAAAATGAAATAAGTATAAATCTAACAAAATATATACAGGATCTATGTAAAGAAAAGCATAAAACTCTGATGAAAGATATCAAAGAAGGAATAATTAAATGAAGAGATATTCCATGTTCACATATAGAAAGACTCAATATTGTTAGGATGTCAATCCTCTCCAAATTAATCTATAGATTCAATGTAATCCTAATCAAAATCCCAGCAAGTTATTTTGTGGATGTCAACAAACTGATTTTAAAGTTTATATGGAAATGAAAAAAGGCCCAGTATACCCAAAATAATATTAAAGCAAAAGAACAAAATTCAGTGGACTGATGCTACCCAACTCAAGACTTACTATAAAGCTGGGGATCAGATCAAGATGGTGGAGGAGTAAGACATGGAGCTCACCTTCTCCCACAAATACATCTACATGTGGAATAATTCTCACAGGACATCTACTGAACGCTGGCAGAAGACTTCAGACTTCCAAAGGGGCTAGAAAATCTCCACATAACTGGGTAGGACCAAAGAAAAAAACAAGAGAGAAAGGAATTGGGATGGGACCTGCACCCCTGGGAGGGAGCTGTGAAAGAGGAAAGATTTCCACACACAGGGAAGTCCCCTCACTGGCAGGAAGATCAGCCGGGACAGAGGGGGAGCTTCAGAGCCTCAGAGGAGAGTACAGCAACCAGTTTGTGGAGGGAAAAGTGGAGAGAGACCTGCACAGAAGGTAGGTGCCACTGCCTAGCACTCTCCAGCCTGAGACACTCCTCCACTGGAGCAGGCTGGGGCTGGGTGCTGAGGTTTGGGCTTCAGAGATCAGAACCGGGGAGAGGACTGGATTGGCTACATGGAGACAGCCTGAGGGGCCTAGGGTGTGCTGCACCACAACCTAAGGAGTATGGGAGGAGGCCTTGGCCCACTAGAGAGGAAGGGCACCTTTGTTGGGAGGCCCACAAGGAGAGGAGCAGGACAGCCATAGGAGCTTCTTTGTCCACGCGTGCACTCTCAGGTATCAGGGCACCACCTACGTAAGCTCTGGGGCTGGGCTCAAGCCGCCACTGCCATCTCAGACTCCAGAGTTGGGCACGGACCACTGCCCCACTGAGGGTCCCACCACTGGCCGCAAACTGCTGCCCCCACCTTCCTGGGAGTGTGTGCAGGCCACCCCCTACCAAGGGGATAACAGCCAGCACATGCTAAGGAAAGAGACGGCAAGCATCCAAACCAAAAACAGTGCTCATGCCAAAAAATTATTAAACCAACACAAGCTATGCAGGGACATTCCCGCATATAAATAACCCTCCAAAGCTACAGTAGATAATTGTTTCTCTGAAACTCACAGAGCAAGAGAAATACAAGCAAAATGAAAAAGCAGAAGAACTACTCCCAGTTAAAAGACCAAGAGAATTCCCCTGAAGGAATAAACAATGAAACAGACCTCTTCAGTCTAATAGACACTGAGTTCAAAAAGAAGGTAATGCAAATACTCAAGGAATTAAGGAAGGCTATCAACAGAAATACAGATTACTATAAAAAGGAGCTAGAAATTTTGAGGAGCCAAGAAAAATTAGAAAATTCATTTGCCAAGATGAAAGCTGAGCTAAAAGCAATGAATAGCAGAATGAATGATGCAGAAGAAAGAATAAGTGGAATAGAATAATGGAAATCACCCAATCAAAAGAGCAGACAGAAAACCAAATTTAAAAAAAATGAAAGCAATATAAGAGACCTATGGGATAGTATAAAGCATGACAATCTATGCATAATAGAGATTCCAGAAGGAGAAGAAAGAGAAAAGGGGATTGAAAATGTATTTGAAGAAATTATGGCTGAAAACTTTCCAACTTAAAGAAGGAAACAGACATCCAGATACAGGAAGCACAGAGGGTCCAAAATAAGATGAACCCAAACAGACCTACACCAAGATATATGATAATAAAAATGGCAAAAGTTAAAGATAAAGAGAGGATTCTAAAGGCAGCAAAAGAAAAACAAAGATTAATTACAAGGGAAGCCCCATAAGGCTATCAGCTGATTTCTATACAGAAACACTGCAGGCCAGAAGGGGGTGGCAAAATATATTCAAAGTCTTGAAAGGAAAAAATCAGTAATCTGGAATACTCTACCCAGCAAGATTATCATTTAGAATAGAAGGAGAAATAAAGAATTTCTCAGATGAGCAAAAACTAAAAGAATATAGCAATACTAAATCTATCCTAAAAGAAATATTGAAAAGTCTTCTCTAAATAGAAAAGAAGCAAGAAGATATAGAAGGAGGAAATCATAACTGGAAAGTAAATCATTTAAATTAGCCAGTATACAGATTAAAAAAAAAATCTATTTGTGAAAGTGATGATAAAAACAAGGAACAGCAAAAAGATAAACATGAAGATGTAAGAAAGGACATCAAGGGACTTCCCTGGCACAGTGGTTAAGACTCCATGCTTCCACTGCAGGGGGCATGGATTCAATCCCTGGTCAGGAAACTAAGATCCTGCAAGCTGCATGGTGTAGAAAAAAAAAGGACATCAAAATCATAAAATGTGGGGTGTGGGGGGGAGAGTAAGAAATTGTAGATTCCGTTTTTTTGTTTTTTTTTTTTAGAATGTGTTTGAGCCTGTATGACTGTCTAAAGCAAGCAGATACAAGAAGGGGTTAACATACTTGAAAAACAGGGCAACCACAAATCAAAAACATACAATAGATTCACAAAAATCAAAAAGAAGAGAACACAAGCATAAAATAAAAAGAAATCATCAAACCACAAAAAGAAAAACAAAAAAAGAAAGGAACAAAGAAGAAACACAGAGTGGAAAACAAGGTTTCAAATGGCAATAAATACGTATGTATCAATAATTACCTTAAATATCAATGGACTGAGTGCTCCAATCAAAAGATATACAGCAGCAGACTGGATAAAAAAAATAAGAGCCTACAATATGCTGCCTACAAGAGATCCACCTTAGGGCAAAGGACACACATAGATTCAAAGTGAGGGGATGGAAAAAAATATTTCATGCAAACAGAAATGACAAGAAAGCAGGAGTTTCAATACCCATATCAGACAAAATAGACTTTAAAACAAAGGCAATAAAGAAAGATAAAGAAGGACAGTATATAATGGTAAAAGGATCAATACAAGAAGAGGATTTTACACTCATCAACATATATGCATCTAATATATGAGCACCCAAATATATAAAACAAATAATAAAAGACATAAAGGGAGAAACTGATTGGAATACAATATTAGTAGGAGACTTTAACACCCCACTCACATCAATGGACCAATCCTCTTGACAGAAAATCAACAAGGCAACAGAGATCTTAAATGATATGATAGAACAGTTAGACTTAATTGATATTTTCAGGACATTACATCAAAAAAAACCAGAATACACATTCTTTTCAAGTGCACATGGAACATTCTCTAGGACTGACCACATACTAGGTCACAAAACTAACCTCAACAAATTTAAGAGTATAGAAATTATTTCAAGCATCTTCTCTGACCACAACAGCATGAAACTAGAAATCAACCACAGGAAAAGAAATAAGAAAAAAACATTACATGGAGAATAAACATCATACTACTAAAAAACCAATGGGTCAATGAGGAAATCAAAAAGAAAATTAAAAAATACCTTAAGACAAATGAAAATGCAAACACACAAAATCTACGGGATGCAGCAAAGGCAGTTCTTAGAGGGAAGCTCATAGTGATACACACCCTCCTCAAAAAAAAAAAAAAAACCAATTAAAATCTCAAACGACCTAACATACCACCTAAAAGAATTAGAAAACAAAACCTGAAGTCATCAGAAAGAAGAAAATAATAAAGTTCAGGGAGAAAATAAGTAAAATAGGGATTTTTAAAAAATAGAAAAAAATCAATAAAACAAAGAGCTGGTTCTTTGAAAGGGTAAACAAAATTGACAAACCTCTGGCCAGGCTCCCCAAGAAGAAAACAGAGAGACCCCAAATAAACACAATAAGAAATGAAAATGGAGAAATCTCAACTCATACCGCAGAAATGCAAAATAAATAAATAAATAAATAAGAGAATATGATGGACAATTCATACCAACAAATTTGACAACCTATAAGAAATGGACAACTTTCTAGAAACATACAGCCCACCAAAACTGAATCAAGAAGAAATAGGTAATTTGAACAGACTGATCACTAGAAGTGAAATAGAATCTGTTTTAAAAAAAAAAACAAAAAAAACTCCCTAAAAACAAAAGTCCAGAGGGAGATTGCTTCACAGGTGAATTCTACCAACCATACAAAGAAGAACTTACACCAATGTTCCCCAAACTCTTCCAAAAGGTTGAAGAGGAGGGAGCACTCCTAAAGACATTCTATGAAGCCACCATCACCCTGATACCAAAACCAGACAAAGATATCACCAGAAAAGAAAATTACAGGCCAACACCATTGATGAATATATATGCAAAAATTCTCAACAAAATATTAGCAAACCGAATCCAACAGCACATAAAAAATATTATACACTGCAAACAAGTGGGATTCATCCTAAGTTCACAAGGATGGTGCAACATACACAAATCAATCAATGTAATACACCACATAAACAAAAGTCAAAAACCTCGTGATCTCAATAGATGCAGAAAAAAGTATTTGACAAAATTCAACATCCATTCATGATAAAAACTCTTACCAAAGTGGGTATTGAGGGAACATATCTCAACATAACAAAAGCCATTTTTGACAAACCACAGCCTATATAACATTCAACAGTGAAAAGCTGAAACCCTTCCTGATAAAATCTGGAACAAGACAAGGATACCCACTTTCACCACTTCTATTCAACATAGTATTGGAAGTCCTAGCCACAGCAATCAGACAAGAAAAAGAAATAAATGGTATCCAAATTGGAAGGGAAGAGGTAAAATTCTCACGATATGTAGATAACATTATACTATATATAGAACACCCTAAGGACTCCACACAAAAACTAGATCTAATGAATGAATTCATCAAAGTAGAATACAAGATTAACATTCAGAAATTGCTGGCATTCTTTACACTAACAATGAAATATCAGAAAGGGAATGTAAAAAAAACAATACCTTTCTAAAATACCTATGAATAAACCTGACCAAGGAGGTGAAAGACTAATATTCCGAGAACTATAAAACATTAATAAAGGAAATTAAAGAGGATTCAAAGAAATGGAAAGATATCTCATGCTCTTGGATTGGAAGAATTAATATTGTTAAAATCGCAAAAATACCCAAAGCACTCTACAGATTTAATGTGATCCTTATTAAATTACCCATGATATTTTTCACAGAATTACAACACATAATCTAAAAATTTATATGGAACCATAAAAGACCCAGAATTGCCAGAGCAATCCTGAGGGGGAAAAAAAGCAGGAGGCATAACTCTCCCATCTTCAGACAATACTATAAAGCTACAATAATTAACAGTGTGGTACTGGTACAAAAACCAACATATGGATCAATGGAACAGAATACAGAGCTCAGAAATAAACCCACACATCTATGGTCAATTAATCTTTGACAAAGTAGGCAAGAAAATAAAATGGGGAAAAGATAGTCTCTTACGCAAGTGGTGCTGAGAAAGTTGGACAGCTGTATGTAAATCAATGATGTTAGAACACACACCATGTACAAAAGTAAACTCAAAATAGCTTAAATACTTAAACATAAGACATAACACCATAAAACTCCAAGAAGAGACATTCTCTGACATAAATCGTGCCATTGTTTTCTTAAGTCAGTCTCCCAAGGCTATAAAAATAAAAACAAAAACAAACAAATTGGACTTAATCAAACTTACAAGCTTTTGCACAGCAAAAGAAACCATAAACAAAATAAAAAGACAACTTACAGAAGGGAAAAATATTTGCAAATGATGAAACCAATAAGGGCTTAATCTCCAAAATACACAAACAGCTCATACAACTCAACAACAAAAAAACAAACAACCCAATCAAAAAATGGACAGGAGACCTTTCTAGACATTTCTCTAGAGAAGACATACAAATGGCCAGTAGGCACATGAAAAGAGCTCAACATCACTAATTATTAGAGAAATGCAAATCAAAACTATATTGAGGTAGCACCTCACACCAGTCAGAATGACCATCATTTAAAAGTCTACAAATAACAAATGCTAGAGAGGGTATGGAGAAAAGGGAACCTTCCTACACTGTTCATGGGAATGTAAGTTGGTGCAGCCACTATGGAAAACAGTATGGAGGGTCCTCAGAACACCAAAAACAGAGTTACCATATGATCCAGCCATCCCACTCCTGGGCATACACCTGGAAAAACTATAATTCAAAAAGATACATGCACCCCTATGTCATAGCAGCACAATTCACAATAGCCAAGATATGAAAACAACCTAAATGTCCATCGACAGATGAATGGATAAAGATGTGGTACATATATACAATGGAATATTACTCAGCCATAAAAAGAATGAAATAATGCCATTTGCACCAACATGGATGGATCTAGAGATTATCATACCAAGTGAAGTAAGTCAGAAAGAGAAAGACAAATACCATATGATATCACTTATATGTGGAATCTAAAATATGGCACAAATGAACCTATCTACAAAACAGAAACAGACTCACAGACATAGAGAACAGATTTGTGGTTGCTGGGGGAGGTGGGAGGGAGAGGGATGGACTGCGAGTTGGGGGTTAGTAGATGCAAACTATTACATTTAGAATGGATAAACAACAAGGTCCTACTCTATAGCACAGGGAAGTATATCTAATCTCCCTGGATAAACCATAATGGAAAAGAATGTATATAAATGTGTATAACTGAGTCTCTTTGCTGTACAGAAGAAATTTGCACATTATAAGTCAACTATACTTCAAAAAAAATTAAATTAAAAAAGACTTACTATAAATCTATAAAGACAGCATATTGATGAAATAATAAATTGATCAATAGAACAACATATCCAAGAAATAGATACATACCAGTATAGTCAACTGATCTTTGAAAAAGGAGCAAATGCAATTCATTAGAAGGATAGCCCTTTCAACAAATGACACCAGAACAATTAGACATCCATATACCAATTAAAATGAATCTTGAAACAGTCCTTACATCTTTCACAAAATTTTACTCAAAATAAGTCATAGACCTAATGTAAAGCTGTAAAGGTTCTACAGGATAATATAGGAGAAAATCTAGGTGAGCTTGGGTTTGGTGGACTTTGTCAAAATTTAAAACTTCTGGGAAAGACATCAAGAGAATCAAGAGACGAGGCACAGACGAGGAGGTAATTTTTGTAAACCATATTTCTGATAAAGGGCTGGTATACAAAATATATGAAGGGCTCTTAACACTCAACAAAGAGAAAACAACTGACCCAATCTTAAAATGAGTAAAAGATCTATACGGATATCTCACCAAAAAAAAGATATAGAGATGGCAAATAATTATTTAAAAAAAGATGCTCAACATCTAATGTCATTAGATAATTGCAAATTAAAATAACACAGTGATACCATTACATACATATCAGTATGGCTAAAATCCATAAAACTAATAATACAAAATGCTGGGGATTGGTTCAAGATGGCGGAGTAGAAGGATGTGTGCTCACTCCCTCTTGTGAGAACACTGGAATCACAGCTAACTGCTGAACAATCATCAACAGGAAGACACTGGAACTCACCAAAAAAGATACCCCACATCCAAAGACAAAGAAGCTGCAATGAGATGGTAGCAGGGCACAATCACAATAAAATCAAATCCCATAACCACTGGGCTGGTGACTCACAAACTGGAGAACAATTATACCACAGAAGTCCACTCACTGGAGTGAAGGTGCAGAGCCCCACATCAGGCTTCCCAACCTGGAGGTCTAGCAATGGGAGGAGGAATTCCCAGAGAATCACACTTTGAAGGCTAGTGGGATTTGATTGCAGGACTTCGACAGGATGGGTGGAAAGAGAGACTACACTCTTGGAGTACACACACAAAGTAGTGTGTGCATCAGGACCCAGGGGGAAGGAGCAGTGACCCCCACAGGAGACTGAACCAGACCTACCTGCTAGTGTTGGAGGCTCTCCTGCAGAGGTGGGGTGTGGCTATGGCTCACTGAGGAGACAAGGACACCGGCAGCAGAAGTTCTGGGAAGTACTCCTTGGTGTGAGCCCTCCCGGAGTCTGCCATTAGCCCCATCAGAAAGCCTATAGCATCCAGTGCTGGGTCAGCTCAGGGCAAACAACCAACAGGGAAGGAACTAAGCTCCACCCATCAGCAGACAAGCAGATTAAAGTTTTACTGACCTTTGCCCACCACAAGTCCCTCCCATCAGGACACTTGCACAAGCCTCTTAGATAGCTTCATCCACCATAGGGCAGACAGTAGAAGCAAGAAGAACTACAATCCTGCAGCCTGTGGAAGAAAAACCACATTCACAGAAAGACAGGCAAAATGAAAAGGCAGAGGACTATATACCAGATGAAGGAACAAGATAAAACCCCAGAAAAACAACTAAATGAAGTGGAGATGGGCAACCTTCCAGAAAAAGAATTCAGAATAATGATAGTGAAGATGATCCAGGACCTCGGGAAAAGAAGGGAGGCAAAGATTCAGAAGATGCAAGAAATGTTTAACAAAGACCTCGAAGAATTAAAGAACAAACACCTAGAAGAATTAAAGAACAAACAAACAGAGATGAACAAAAACTGAAATGAAAAATACACTAGAAGGAATCAATACCAGAATAACTGAGGCAGAAGAATAGATAAGTGACCTGGAAGACAGAATGGTGGAATCCACTGCCACAGAACAGAATACAGAGAAAAGAATGAAAAGAAATGAAGACAGCCTAAGAGACCTCTGGGACATTAAATGCACCAACATTTGAATTATAGGGGTTCCAGAAGGAGAAGAGAGAGAGAAAGGACCCAAGAAAATATTTCAAGAGGTTATAAAATAAAACTTCCCTAACATGGCAAATGAAATAGCCACCCAAGTCCAGGAAGCACGGAGAGTCACAGGCAGGATAAACCCAAGAAGAAACACGCCAAGACACACAGTAATCAAAATGACAAAAATTAAAGACAAATAAAAATTATTAAAAGCAACAGGAAAAAATAACAAACAAGGAAACTCCCATGAGGTTAACAGCTGATTTCTCAGCAGAAACTCTACAAGCCTGAAGGGAGTGGCATGATATATTTAAAGTGATGAAAGGGAAGAACCTACAACCAAGATTACTCTACCCAGCAAGGATCTCATCAGATTCAACAGAGAAATCAAAACCTTTACAGGTAAGCAAAAGCTAAGAGAATTCAGCACCACAAAATCAGCTCTACAACAAATGCTAAAGGAACTTCTCTAAGTGGGAAACACAAGAGAAGAGAAGGACCTACAAAAAACAAACCCAAAACAAGTAAGAAATGGTAACACGAACATAGACATTGATAATTACCTAAAATGTTAATGGATTAAATGCTCTAAACAAAAGACACAGGCTCGCTGAATGGATACAAAAACAAGACCCATATATATGCTGTCTACAAGAGACCCACTTCAGACCTAGGGACACATACAGACTGAAAGTGAAGGGACGGAAAAAGATATTCCATGAAAATGGAAATCAAAAGAAAGCTGGGGTACCAATACTCATATCAGATAAAATAGACTTTAAAATAAAGAATGTTACAAGAGACAAGGAAGGACACTACATAATGATCAAGGGATCAGTCTAAGAAGAAGATATAACAATTATAAATATACATGCACCCAACAGGAGCACCTCAATACATAAGGCAAATGCTAACAGCTATAAAGAGGAAATCAACAGTAACAGAAAAATAGTGGGGGACTTTAACACCTCACTTACATCAAAGGACAGATCATCCAGACAGAAAATTAATATGGAAACACAAGCTTTAAATGACAAAATAGACCAGATAGATTTAATTGATATTTATAGGACATTCCATCAGAAAACAGCAGATTACAATTTCTTCTCAAGTGCACATGGAATATTCTCCAGGATAGATCACATCATGGGTCACAAATCAAGCCTCAGTAAATTTAAAAAAATTGAAATCATATAAAGCATCTTTTCTGACCATAACACTATGAGACTAGAAATAAATTAAAGGGACAAAAGCATAAAAAAAACAAACACATGGAGGCTAAACAATACGTTACTAAATAACCAAGAGATCACTGAAGAAATCAAAGAGGAAATCAAAAAATACCTAGAGACAAATGACAATGAAAACATGACAATCCAAAACGTATGGGATGCAGCAAAAGCAGTTCTAAGAGGGAAGTTTATAGCAATACAATCCTACCTCAAGAAACAAGAAAAATCTCACATAAACAATCTAACCTTACATCTAAAGGAACTAGAGAAAGAAGAACAAACAAAATCCAAAGTTAGTGGAAGGAAAGAAATCATAAAGATCAGAGCAGAAATAAATGAAATAGAAATAAAGAAAACAATAGCAAAGATAAATAAAACTAAAAGCTGGTTCTTTGAGAAAATAAACCAAACTGATAAACCTTCAGCCAGACTCATCAAAAAAAATAGAGGGAGAGGACTCAAATCAATAACATTAGAAATGAAAAAGAAGAAGTTACAACAGACACCGCAGAAATACAAAGCATCCTAAGAGACTGCTACAAGCAACTCTATGCCAATAAAAAGGACAACCTAGAAGAAATGGACAAATTCTTAGAAAGGTACAATCTTCCAAGACTGAACCAGGAAGAAATAGAAAATATGAACAGACCAATCACTCATACTGAAATTGAAACTGTGATTTAAAAATTTCTAACAAACCAAAGTCGAGGACCAGACGGCTTCATAGGTGAATTCTATCAAATATTTAGAGAAGAGTTAATACCTATCCTTCTCAAACTCATCCAAAAAATTGCAGAGAAAGGAACACTCCCAAACTCTTTCTATGAAATCACTATCACCCTGATACAAAAACCAAAGACACCACAAACAAAGAAAATTACAGGCCAATATCACTGATGAACATAGATGCAAAACTCTTCAACAAAATACTAGCAAACCGAATCCAACAATACATCAAAAGTATTATACACCATGATCAAGTGGGATTTATTCCAGGGACGCAAGGATTTGTCAATAGCCATAAAATCAACCACTGTGATACACCACATTAACAAACTGAAGAATAAAAACCACATGATCATCTCAATAGATGCAGATAAAGTTTTTGACAAAATTCGACACCAATTTATCATAAAACTCTTCAGAAAATGGGCATAGAGGGAACCTACCTCAACATAATAGAGGCCATATATGACAAACCCACAGCAAACATCATACTCAATGGTGAAAAACTGAAAGCATTTCTTCTAAGATCAGGAACAAGACAAAGATGTCCACTCTCACCACTCTTATTTGACACAGTTTTGGAAGTCCTAGTCATGGCAATCAGAGAAGAAAAAGAAATAAAAGGATCCAATTTGGAAAAGAAGAAGTAATACTGTCACTTTACAAATGACATGATACTATACATAGAAAATCCTACAGATGCTACCAGAAAACTACTAGAGCTCAACAATGAATTTGGTAAAGTTGTAGAATACAAAATATACAGAAATCTTTGCATTCCTATACACTAACAACAAAAGATCAGAAAGAGAAAATAAGGAAACGTTCCTATTTAAACATTGCATCAAAAAGAATAAATACCTAGGAATAAACCTATCTAAGGAAGCAAAAGACCTGTACTCTGAAAACTATAAGAGCGTGCTGAAAGAAACTGAAGATGACACAAACAGATGGAAAGATATACCATGATCTTGGATTGGAAGAATCAATATTGTCAAAATTACTATACTACTGAAGGTAACCTACAGATTCAATGTAATCCCTATGAAATGACCAATGGCATTTTTCACAGAACTAGAACAAAAAAATTTTTAATCTGTATGGAGACATAAAAAGACCCCGAAAAGCCAAAGCAATACTGAGAAAGAAAAACGGAGCTGGAGGAATTAGGCTCCCTGACTTCAGACTATACAACAAGGCTACAGTCATCAAAACAGTATGGCATTGGTACAGATATACAGATCAATGGAACAGGAAAGAAAGCCCAGAAATAAACCCACTCACCTACAGTCAATCTATGAGAAAGGAGGCAAGAATATACAATGGAGAAAAGACAGTCTCTTCAGTAAGTAGTGCTGAGAAAACTGGACAGCTACATGTAAAAGAATGAAATTAGAACATTCTCTAACACCATACACAAAAATAAACTTAAAATGCACTAAAGACCTAAATGTAAGACCAGATATTATAAAACTCTTAGAGGAAAACACAGGCAGAACACTTTTTGATGTAAATTGCAGCAAGACCTTTTTTGATCCACCTCCTAGAGAAATGAAAATAAAAACAAAAGTAAACAAATGGGACCTAATGAAACTTAAAAGCTTTTGCACAGTACAGGAAACCATAAACAAAATGAAAAGACAACCCACAGAAGGGGAGAAAATACTCACAAATGAGGTGACTGACAAGGGATTAATCTCCAAAATATACAAACAGCTCATGTAGCTCTATATGAAAAAAACAAAAACCCAATTAAAAAAATGGGCAGAAAACCTAAATAAACATTTCTCCAAAGAAGACATACAGATGGTCAAAAAGCACATGAAAAGATGCTCAACATCTGTAATTATTAGAGAAATCCAAATCAAAATTACAATGAGGTATCACCTCACACTGGTCAGGATGGCCATCATCAAAAAGTCCACTAACAATATATGCTGGACAGGGTGTGGAGAAAAGGGAATTCTCCTACACTGTTAGTGGCAATGTAAATTGGTACAACCATTATGGAGAACAGTATGGAGGTTCCCTTGAAAAGGAAATATAGAACTACCATATGATCTGGCAATCCCACTCCTGGGCATATATCCAGAGAAAACCATGGTTCAAAAGGATACATGCACACCAATATTCACTGCAAGACTATTTACTTATTTTATTTTTATTTATTTTTGGCTGTGTTGGGTCTTTGTTGCTGCAGGCGGGCTTTCTCCACTTGCAGCAAGCAGGGGCTACTCTTCATTGTGGTGGCTTCTCTTGTTGCAGAGCACAGGCTCCAGAGCGCAGGCTCAGCAGTTGCGGCGCATGGGCTTAGTTGCTCCACGGCATGTGGGACTTTCCCAGACCAGGGCACGAACCTGTGTTCCCTGCACTGGCAGGCGGATTCTTAACCACTGTGCCACCAGGGAAGCCCTGCACCACTATTTAAAATAGCCAACACATGGAAGCAACCTAAATGTCCTTTGACAGAGGAAAGGATAAAGAAGTTGTGGTACATAGATACAATGGAATATTACTCAGCCATTAAAAAATGAAATATTGCCATTTGCAGCAACATGACTAGACCTAGAGATTATCATACTAAGTGAAGTAAGTCAGACAGAGACAAATATCATATGATATCACTTATATGTAGAATCTGAAAAAATTATATAAATGAACTTATTTACAAAACAGAAACTGACTCACAGCCTTCAATACCAAACTTATGGTTACCAATGGGGAAAAGTCTGGGGAGGGATAAATTAGGAGTTTGGGATTAACATATACACACTACTATATATAAAATCGATATTGACTTCCACCCTTTCCGACTTGCGGGCTCAGAGGGTTCGCACCCAAGGCTTAAGTCTCAGCATCTCTGGAAAAAAGCAGCTCTTTTGTGGCAGGAAGGTGGGGACAGGAGTCACACCTGGAAGAACAGCCCATCTAAGAGGGACCATCCTCAACAGAGCTTCACAACAGATGCAGAAAAACTCAGAAAGGAGCAGGTTGTGATTCACTCCAAGCTTATTCTTCACACTTCTCAGAATTCATCCAGGAGCAGCAGAAAATGAACATATCTCGCATATTTCCCTACTCTGAGATAATGAAGATATTCTCCTGTGTTGTTAGTGGGTGATTGATTAGTTGAGCTTGATTCACCTGGAATTACTTTTCTGTATGATACAAGAGAGGACCTTCAAGACTGTGGAGGGGGAAGATGTGGAGATCACCTTCCTCCCCACAGTACATCAAAAGTACATCTACATGTAGAATCACTCCTATAGAACACCTACTGAAGGCTGGCAGAACACCTCAGACTTCCCAAAAGCCGTGTGGCTGACAGGGTCTTGGTGCTCGGGCTGGGTGTCACGCCTGAGCCTCTGAGGTGGGAAAGCCAAGTTCCGGACATTGGACCACCAGAGGCATACCAGCCCCATGTAATATCAATTGGCAAGACCTCTCTCAAGATCTCCATCTCACGCTAAGACCCAGCTCCACTCAACGACCAGCAAGCTCCAGTGCTGGACACCCCATCACAAACAACTAGGAAGACAACCCCACACATTAGCAGAGAGGCTGCCTAAAATCATAAGTTCACAGACACCCCAAAACACACCACCGAATGTGGTCCTGCCCATCAGAAAGACAAGATCTAGCTTCATACACCAGAACACAGGCACCAGTCCCCTCCACCAGGAAGCCTACACAACCTACTGAACCAACCTCACCCACTGGGAGCAGACACCAAAAACAATGGGAACTATGAACGTGCAGCCTGTGAAAAGGAGACCCCAAACACATTAAGTAAAGTAAAAGGAGAAGACAGAGAAATACACAGCAGATGAAGGAGCAAGGTAAAAACCCACCCGACCAAACAAATGAAGAGGAAATAGGTAGTCTACCTGAAAAAGAATTCAGAGTAATGATAGTAAAGATGATACAAAATCTTGGAAATAGAATAAACACAAGAAATGTTTGACAAGAACCTAGTAGAACTAAAGAGCAAACAAGCAATGATGAACAACACAATAAATGAAGTTAAAAATCCTCTAGAAGGAATCAATAGCAGAAAAACTGAGAAAGAAGAACGGATAAGTGACCTGGAAGATAACATAGTGGAAATATCTACCACAGAGCAGAGTAAAGAAAAAAAGAGTGAAAAGAATTGAGGACAGTTTCAGAGACCTCTGGGACAACATTAAGTGCACCAACATTCGAATTTTAGAGGTCCCAGAAGAAGAATAGAAAAAGAAATGGACTGAGAAAATATTTGAAGAGATTATAGTTGAAAACTTCCCTAATATGGGAAAGGAAATAGTCAATCAAGTCCAGGAAGCACGGAGAGTCCCATCCAAATAAATCAAAGGAGAAACACGCCAAGACACATATTAATAAAACTATCAAAAATTAAATACAAAGAGAAAATATTAAAAGCAGCAAGGGAAAAGCAACAAATAACATACAAGGGAATCCCCATAAGCTTAACAGTTGATCTTTCAGCAGAAACTCTGCAAGCCAGTGTCAGTACATATTTATAGTGATGAAAGAGAAATACCTACAACCAAGATTACTCTACCCAGCAAGGATCTCTTTCAGATTTGATAGAGAAATGAAAGCCTTTATAGATAAGCAAAAGCTAAGAGAATTCAGGACCACCAAACCAGCTTCAAAATAAATGCCAAGGGAACTTCTCTAGGTAGGAAACACAAGAGAAACAAAAGACCTACAATGACAAACCCAAAACAATTAAGAAAATGGTAATAGGAACATATATATTGATAATTACCTTAAATGTAAATGGATTAAATGCTCCAACCAAAAGACATCGACTGGCTGAATGTATACAAAAACAAGACCCGTATATATGCTGTCTACAAGAGACCCACTTCAGATCTAGAGACACATACAGACTGAAAATGAAAGGGTGGAAAAAGATATTCCATGCAAATGGAAATCAAAAGAAAGTTGGAGTAGCAATTCTCCTATCAGAAAAAGTAGACTTTAAAAGAAAGACTATTACAAGACACAAAGAGGGGTACTACATAATGATCAACGGATCAATCCAAGAAGAAGATATGAAAATTGTAAATATTTATGCACCCAACATAGGAGCACCTCAATACATAAGGAAAATGCTAAGAGCCATAAAAGGAAAAATTGTCAGTAACACAATAATAGTAGGGGACTTTAAAACCCCACTTTCACCAATGGACAGATTATCCAAAATGAAAATAAATAAGGAAACACAAGCTTTAAATGACACATTAAACAGGATGGACTTAATTGATATTTATAGGACATTTCTTTCCAAAAACAACAGAATACACTTTCTTCTCAAGTGCTCATGGAACATTCTCCAGGATAGATCATATCTTGGGTCACAAATCAGACCTTGGTAAATTTAAGAAAACTGAAATTGTATCAAGTATCTTTTCCAACAACAACACTGTAAGACTAGGTATCGATTACAGGGAAAAAACTTAAAAAAACAGAAACATATGGAGGATAAACATATGCTACTAAATAACCAAGAGATCACTGAAGAAATCAAAGAGGAAATTAAAAAATACCGAGAAACAAATGACTATGAACACACAATGACCCAAAACCTATGGGATGAAGCAAAAGCAGTTCTAGGGCTTCCCTGGTGGCGCAGCGGTTGAGAGTCCGCCTGCCAATGCAGGGGGCACGGGTTCGTGCCCCGGTCCGGGAAGATCCCACATGCCGTGGAGCGGCTGGGCCTGTGAGGCATGGCTGCTGAGCCTGCGCATCCGGAGCCTGTGCTCTGCAATGGGAGAGGCCACAACAGTAAGAGGCCCGTGTAACGTTTAAAAAAAAAAAAAAAAAAAAAAAAGCAGTTCTAAGAGGGAAGTTTATAGCAATACAATCCTACCTCAAAAACAAGAAACATCTCAAATAAACAAACCTAACCTTACACCTAAAGCAATTAGAGAAAGAACAACAAAAAACCCCAAAGTTAGCAGAAGGAAAGAAATCAAAAAGATCAGATAAGAAATAACTGAAAAAGAAATGAAGGAAACGAGAGTGAAGATCAATAGAAGTAAAAGCTGGTTCTTTGAGAAGATAAACAAATTGATAAAGCATTATCCAGACTCATCAAGAAAAAAAGAAGGCTCAAATCAATAGAATGAGAAATGAAAATGGATAAGTAACAACTGACACTGCAGAAATACAAACGATCATGAGAGATTTATTACTAGCAACGATATACCAATGAAATGGACAACCTGGAAGAAATGGACAAATTCTTAGAAAAGCACAACCTTCCAAGACTGAACCAGGAAGAAATAGATAATATAAACAGACCAATCACAAGCACTGAATTGATACTGTGATTAAAAATCTTCCAACAAACAAAAACCCAGGACCAGATGGCTTCAGAGGTGAAATTTACCAAACATTTAGAGAAGAGCTAACACCTATCCTTCTCAAACTCTCCCAAAATATAGCAGAGGGAGGAACACTCCCACACTCATTCTACGAGGCCACCATCACCCTGATACCAAAACTAAAGAGGTCACAAAAAAAGGAAACTACAGGCCAATACCACTGATGAACATAGATGCAAAAATCCTCTACAAAATACTAGCAAACAGAATCCAATGACACATTAAAAGGATAATACACCATGATCGAGTGGGGTTTATCCCAGGAATGCAAGGATTCTTCAATATACACATATCAATCAATGTGATAAACCATATTAACAAATTGAAGGAGAAAAACCATATGATCATCTCCATAGATGCAGAAGAAGCTTTTGACAAAATTCACCCATTTATGATAAAAACTCTCCAGAAAGGAGGTATAGAGGTAACTTACCTGATACTATACATAGAGAATCCTAAAGATGCCACCAGAAAACTACTAGAGCTAATCAATGAATTTGGTAAAGTAGCAGGATACCAAATTAATGCACAGAAATCTCTTGCATTCCTATACACTAATGATGAAATATCTGAAAGAGAAAGTAAGGAAACACTCCCATTTATCACTGCAACAGAAAGAATAAAATACCTAGGAATAAACCTACCTAAGGAGACAAAAGACCTGTATGCAGAAAACTATAAGACACTGATGAAAGTAATTAAAGATGATACAAACAGATGGAGAAATACACCACGTTCTTGGATTGGCAGAATCAACATTGTGAAAATGAGTATACTACCCATACCAATCTACAGATTCAATGCAATCCCTATCAAACTACCAATGGCACTTTTCACAGTACTAGAACAAAAAATTTCACAATTTGTATGGAAACACAAAAGACCCCCAATAGCCAAAGCAATTTTCAGAAAGAAAAATAGAGCTGGAGGAATCAGGCTCCCAGACTTCAGACTATACTGCAAAGCTACAGTAATCAAGACAATATGGTACTGGCACAAAAACAGAGATATGGATCAATGAAACAGGATAGAAAGCCCAGAGGTAAACCCACGCACCTGTGGTCAACTAATCTGTGACAAAGAGGCAAGGATATACAATGGATAAAAGAGAGTCACTTCAATAAGTGGTGTTGGGAAAACTGGACAACTGCATGTAAAAGAATGAAATTAGAACACTCCCTAACACCATACACAAAAATAAAGTCAAAATGGATTAAAGACCTAAATGTAAGGCCAGACACTATCAAACTCTTACAGGAAAACATAGGCAGAACACTCTATGACATAAATCACAGCAAGATCCTTTTTGACACACCTCCTAGAGAAACGGAAATAAAAGCAAAAGGGATGTAATGAAACTTAAAAGCTTTTGCACAGCAAAGGAAACCATAAACAAGGTGAAAAGACAAACCTCAGAATGGGAGAAAATATTTGAAAATGAAGCAACTGACAAAGGCTTAATCTCCAAAATTTACAAGCAGCTCATGCAGCTCAATAACAAAACAACAAACAACCCAATCCACAAATGGGCAGAAGACCTAAATAGACATTTCTCCAAAGAAGATATACAGATTACCAACAAACACATGAAAGAATGCTCAACATCATTAATCATTAGAGAAATGCAAATCAAAACTACAATGAGATATTATCTCACACTGGTTAGAATGGCCATCATCAAAAAATCTAGAAACAATATATGCTGGAGAGGGTGTGGAGAAAAGGAACACTCTTGCACTGTTGGTGGGAATGTAAATTGATACAGCCACTATGGAGAACAGTATGGAGGTTCCTTAAAAAACTAAAAATAAAACTACCATATGACCCAGCAATCCCACTACTGGGCATATACCCTGAGAATACCATAATTCAAAACGAGTCATGTAGCACAATGTTCACTGTAGCACTATTTACAATAACCAGGACACAGAAGCAACCTAAGTGTCCCTCAACAGATGAATGGATAAAGAAGATGTGGCACATATATAAAATGGATTATTACCCAGCCATAAAAAGAAACAAAATTGAGTTATTTGTAGTGAGATGGATGGACCTAGAGTCTGTCATACAGCGTGAAGGAAGTCAGAAAAACTAGTACCATATGCTAACACATATACATGGAATCTTAAAAAAAAAAAAAAAAAGGTTCTGAAGAACCTATGGGTAGGACAGGAATAAAGACAAAGACAAAGAGAATGGACTTGAGTACACCTGGTGGGGGGAGGGTAAGCTGGGACAAAGTGAGAGCGTGGCATTGACATATATACACTACCAAATGTAAACTAGATAGCTAGTGGGAAGCAGCTGCATAGCATAGGGAGATCAGCTTGGTGCTTTTTGACCACCTAGGGGGGTGGGATAGGGAGGGTGGGAGGGAGACGCAAGAAGGAGGGCATATGGGGATATATGTGTACACACAGCTGATTCACTTTGATATACAGCAGAAACTAACCTGACATTGTAAAGCAATTATACTCCAATAAAGATGTTAAAAAAATAAAATAAAATAGATAATCAACAAGGACGTACTGTATAGCACAGGGAATTCTACCCAATTTTCTTTAATATGGAAAAAGAATCTATATGTAATATGGAAAAATAATCTTAAAAAGAATGGATATATGTATATGTATAACTGAATCACTTTGTTGTACACCTGAAACTAACACAACATTGTAAACCAACTATAGTATAAAACAAAAATTAAATTTAAAAGAATAGTATGGGGCTTCCCTGGTGGCGCAGAGGTTGAGAGTCCACCTGCCGATGTAGGGAACACGGGTTCGTGCCCCGGTCCAGGAAGATCCCACATGCCGCGGAGCAGCTGGGCCCGTGAGCCATGGCCGCTGAGCCTGCACGTCTGGAGCCTGTTGCTCTGCAATGGGAGAGGCCACAACTGTGAGAGGCCCGTGTACCGCAAAAAAAAAAAAAAAAAAAAGAATAGTATGTGCTGATGTAAGTGACCGAATATAGAGGGTAAAGAATGGTGATGCAAGAGAAATAGTAGGAGAATTCTGAAATGATGAATGACAAGGAATGGAATCTGGTCCACAAATGGAAGAATGGGAGAGGAAGGACATTTCATCCATAATAATAGCATGGAAAGCAGAGTATATGGGCACAGATGCTGGTAGGTGGAATGATATAGTGGTAGGGGCTCGAAGAAATACTCTGCTTCTGTTTTCTCAGATAAATAGAAAACATAGTTGGCAGATGATAGTGATAATAGGGAAGTCAGAGTTGTAACTGTGAGGAAAAAAGGTATAAAACAGCCGGCCATGAAGTGGGAGAATGAAATGCAGTAGGATTGCCAAGTAGCACTCAGAACCAACTTGAGATGGCATGAATTTCAAGCAACAATAGGAAGCATAGTAGTTTGCTTGTTTTTTCTCCAAGGCACATTTAGATGAACAGGTGCCAGCTTCGATTAGTCAGAGTTGGATGTAACGAGGGATGGGGTTTTGCTAGGTGATTATGCAAAGTAAGAAGTTGAAGGGAGTTGAGCATGTATGCAAGGATGATTCTAAGGGTGAACCACACAACCTAATCTAATTGAGGATGCAAATAAGGACATAAGAGGGCAAGTGAAGGATCACGAAATGGAAGGAACAGTGGGCAATAGGTCCTGGAGAGAAAATATTTTTTGCAGTCATGGTACCAGTAGGAGTGAAGTTGAAAGATAGTAGGCTACAGTTGGAAAGGGAGAGACTTCAAGCTGTAAATATGGAAAAGTGGTAGATATTGATAATGAGAAGTTCTCCAGTATCCCCCCCGCTTGAAGTGAATTAGGGTAGTGGTCAAGATAATTGGAAGAAAGGAAGTTAAGGAACTGAAATCCAGTGTATTTGGAAAAGTCATCTACTTGTATATAAAACTTGCCAATAACTGCTACAAAAGGCTTGTACTGTGAGGTTAGACAGACTTGCCATGTGAAAGCTATTAATGTAGACACATCTGGCACCTTGAAAATGCCATTTCAGCCACCCAAGTTTCAGAATTCCTGTGGCTTCACTGCTACTGAGAAGCAGATATATTTTACCTCATGTGCTATGCATTTTAGGAGCAAACAAAATGATGACACATTTCACACGGGAACAGGACCAGGATCAAGGTTATGGAATTCAACAAATATGACCTGTCAGATGCTAGAGGACCGGCTTAGCAGTAGAGACCTCAGGGTCAAAATACTCAAGTTTCCCTGGAACCAGAGATTCCAATCTCAAAAGCTTCAACTCAGTCCTTCACCCTTTGAAGGCAGATAACTTGGGTAGCACAAAATTGATTGGCTAGGGTCTTTCAGATGACATCTTAAGACCAAAAGCTCCATCTTCTTTCTTAGGACATTAGGTAATTCGTGGCTTTTTTTAAGGAACAAGAAATGACATTACAAAACTTGGCCAAAGAAATGGAGACATTGATTTTCCTCTGGAATATATTCACATAAAAGTCACCCTCTAAAGGTAAACAGAGCAGTAATATGCTATCAAATCAAAGAAGTTCTATATCGCTGGGTAACTCAAAAATTCAGTTGCCAATATCTATCCATCCATCCATCTATATCTATCAATCAATCAATCAAATGGAGATATCAATCCTGAACAAGTGAGATGTTTTTTTCTAAGTGAGAACAAGCACATGACTTCAATAAACAGAATCATCTTAGATATCTTCTGAGTTATTACTGGTTATCATTTTATACTAATAATTTACTAAAGGGAAGGTATTAAACAGAATTGATCATCCTAGTTATTTTTCAACATGGTCTCAAAGTAAAATTATCAAATGAGGCAATTTCATAACCTATAACGAATATAATTAAGAGAATTAGGAATTCAAACTGCTTGCATAGGCATCATACCTGATTAATATAAAACTGATCACATCCAAATAATCATCACTGCAAACTTTTCAAAGCACTTAGACAAGTTCAATATATGGAAAAATAGAGAACTAAATCACAGGGTTACTATGCAAATTTTGCACTTACAAAAAAATATGTTAGCCATTAGGCAAATTGCAGGTAAAGATATTTGCTGTGTGGAAGCATCAAGAAAATAATACAAATTGCAGATAAGAAAGTGTAGTCAATAGTGGCTTATTGCACATGGTTTGTTCATGTTTTGAAATGCACTACTAGACATGAACCCACCCACTATGTGTGCAGACTCTTTCTTGCATGAATTTGTTTCATAAAAGTAGAACCAGGTTTCTAAGCAGGAAGTACTTTCAGACCTGTAAAATAGTTGACCAGTTACTAAATGTATTTAATGATATCAAGTCTAATTGTCTTCTTCCAAAATTCCTGGTCTAGAAATGTTTATAAAGTACTCATGCAAATTCTTCAATGGAAATATTTTTCCAACAAAGGAAGGTTAAATGGTGTCCCTGGTTCAGTTAAACTAACTGACCAGTTAAAGATACTCTACCTTCCTTCAATTTGCTGATTTCTCTTTGGCAATGATGACTGAATTCACAGCCTATAGATTAAATGTCAGCTATTTAGAGAATTTAGATCTGTCAAAAGTGGTGATTATCACCATATTATATACCTCTTATGAGACCAATAAATATAGTTTCTTTTTCTTTAAAAAAAGAAGCATTTGGAGATGATTAAAAATGGAAACATAACCAGACCAAGAATGATGAAGGTATTTCCATCCTTCCAGTCATATACAACTGTTCAAGATATTAATCATGACCACTGCTCTAGTGCTTTCTCTTATTCTCTCAAATGGGCCCTAAATTAGTACTAAGGAAACCTGGCAGGGACTGCAAGACCCTGGCCCTTAAGATAAAATAATATTTGATTCTATCCAGTACAAGTGGTGCTGTGCTTTGTAGTCAATCATCATTCAATTTATTTATTTTTATTTATCAATTTATTTACTTATTAATTTATTTTTCAAATGCTAACTCACCACTCCCAGCACAACACATACTGCATGGAAATTCCCCTTAATATGGTCCTATCCCATCTTATGATTAGAGTCCTGAACTAGGGAAAGATAAGGGACTTAACCAAGGTGTTGACTCAGTATGACAGTCACTGGAGTGTTCTCAGAAGCAACATTCCAAGTAAGGTAGAGAAGGAATTTTATGCCCCTCAATCACATTTTTAGAATCTAAACAGAACTTCTATTCTTCTAGTGCATAGTTGTCATGTGGTGGCAGAGACAGACACAAGGAGAATAAAACATTCTGTATTCACTGGTTATCTTTAATTTGAAGTTAAAATTATTGCTAAAGGCCAACTTCTTTTCCTAATATCCGTGAAGATATAGGAAGTGATAGTAAGGCAATATTCATCCAAATTTTATGAATGGGAAACTTAGAATTATAGCACTGCCAGAACTACGCCTAAGCTTAAACACACTTCAGGCCTTCCAAACTCCTTGCCTGTTCTTTCAACCAAACAGTCAAAATAAGTTACTCTTTAGCTCTAATCAAGTAACCTTATATATTTTCTTAGGAAGTAAAGGTTAGTTATTTGAAGTGACCTTTTAAAAAATTCAGTAATAAAACACTCAGATCAATGTCAATTCTATTTCCTAGAATATTCACCCAGCCGGTGGTCGAGTTAGTAGCATCCTTCAAGCCTTCTTACTTTGAGATAGTTGATCTATCTTACAGCAACTATTATAAAATATCACTGACATTGCCCATCAATATCTCCCAAGTTGCATATTAACTAAACATTGGCATTCAAAAGATCACCATTATCACAGTGTGGTTATTTGAATCACAGTGCAGTTATATTTGAATCACAGTGTAGTTATTAACCATATTTGAAAAATGTAAAACTTGTTTAATAAAACATCAATTGTAGCTTATTGATTTTCATCTAGAAATTTTATGTGATCAGGCTGTTGGGGGTGTTTTCTCTGACACCAACCAATATTCCAATTCTCTGACATCAATTTTTTATCCAAGAATTCAGTTCAATTCTGATACTACCCCGAGTTAGCACAGACCCTACAGGTTAAGTCCCACAAGACTGTACCCACTTCAGATACTAGTCACCAGTCCCAAGTCACCTTCTGACTAACTGGTTATAAATTGGAGGTTCCCAGGACCCCCTCCTCAGGTTCAGTAATTTAGTAGAACAGCTTACAGAACTCAGGAAGACATTTTATTTATGTGTAACAGTTTAATAAAAGGCTACAAATAAACAGCCAGATGAAGAGGTACATAGGGTGAGGTTTGGAAAGGCCCTGAGCACAGGAGCTTCTGTCTCTGTGGAGTTGGGGTGCACCACCCTCCCAGCACATCGATATGTTCGTCAATTTGGAAGTTCATAAAATCTCATTGTTCAAGAGTTCTTACAGACCTTAATTTTCAGGACCCTCTCCCCTTCCTCGAGCTGGGTGAGTGGGGCTGAAAATTCCAACGTTCTAATCACTTGGACTTTCTAATCACAGGACTTCCATCTTGAGAGTATATAGGGGCCCCATCCTAAGTCATCTCATTAACATAAACTCAGATATGATCAAAAGAGGCTCCTTAAAAATAACAAAAGACACTCTTATCACTAAAGAAATTCCATGGGCTTTAGGATCACTGTCCCAGGAACCAAGGGCAAAGACCAAATAAATCTCTTATCATAACACAGTTATTCATTATAGACAGACAGACAGATAGCTAGCTAGCTAGCTAGATGTAGATATATCTACATAGATATATCTCCTGATTGTTCTAAGTACTATGTAAGTCTGGGGATACACTGTGGTGGAGAAAAGCAGATACAATTACTGCCCTCAAAGAGCTTAAGTCTAGTAGTAGAGGGAACTGATAGTAGTCAAATAAACACAGGGGGGAAAATGTAAAGCAACAAGTGTGATAAGACTTAGAAGGAAATGATGAACCATACAATAGGTGGATTGGCTCGCCAAGGCTGTGGAAATGGAGAAGTCTTCTGGAGGAAGACAGCTCTGAGTCAGGCGGAGAAGTTAAGGAGATAAAGATGGCATGAAAAGGGCAGAAGCCAGTTTGGAGATGTTGAAGATGAGTTTGAGCTAAGGACAGGGAAGATTTGGTTTTCTGAAAATGACCCCAAGAATATGTTGCTTCAAATACTACATCTTTGTTTAGTATTTTTATAGATATTTTTACTGATTACTATAATATGAGATAATACTATTTCATATTATAAGTAGTCACTAAATTACTTACAAGGACTCATTCAGACCACAGAACTAATCTAAAATATGCTGATTTCAGCACAGGAGAAAAAGGGACTGGGCTACAAGTTAATAGATGGTGCATTTCTACCAACTGTGCCTCAGTTTCCATCATAACATGAAGGTTTGGGTAAGTATGTTATGTTATTCAGGACTCTTCCAGTTAGTTACAAGTCCTAGCAAATAGTCACAAAATGGCTTAAGAAAGAAGAAAAAAATATTGGCTCCCTCATTTCTCTGTCTCTCCTTTTGGTTTTTCTCCACATTGGATGCATTTTCAGAAAAGCCCTTTCCACACAGGGTTAAGGATAGCTCATGGCAGCTCAAAACTTTATAGGTAGCAGTCCCCAAGGAAACGGACTTTCCAAAACTCCAGCAAAACTCTCAGGAAAGGTTCTAATTGGCCTGTTGGGTCATGTGACCATCCCTGAGCCAATCACTGGGGCCAGGGAATGGAGTACTCTGGTGACCAGCCCAGGTAGTGTGCCTACCCCTGGGGATTGGGATATGAGACCATGCGCTTTTTAGCCTCTCTGTGCAAAGGAGTGATGATTCCTGAAAGGAAAAGTTGCTGCTGAACAGATAAAGTGTTTGAATGACCGCTCTATGAATTTTTTACCATTTTTTAAAAATTCATGTTCTACTACCCTAAATTTACTGACAAAACAGAGGCAATATGCATATTCTGAGACTCTTTGCAACGAGGCGTATGTTTTGATTTCCTGAGAAAGCTCTAATGGCCCTTGCCAACAAACTGAATGGCAGTTTCCACTGCCTGTTTGTTCTATCATAAACATAATGTGCTTCTCGTCTCTCCTCAGTTTACACATCTTCATTTTTAATTGGCCACTAATGTTCTCCAAATGTCTTCACCTTCTCTCACAGCACACCAAGAAGGTAGATTTTAGACACACACACTCACAAGGATTTTAAAATCTCAGAATACCTAATCAGTTTACACTGCCAAAAAGATGGGGTTTCCAAATGGTCACAACAAAGATGAAGAGGGGAAAAAAGACTATGTTCTCTGTCTGTGCTCCAACGTTGATCAAACAGACACAAGAAGTAAAATTTGCTTTTGGTGTCTGCCTCACTCTTGGTTTCTGTCTCTCAGGAATCCCTAGCCTTGCAGATCACTATTCCAACCCAAAACACAATTTCTAGGCTGCTAGTGAAACCCGAGTTCCCTGAGAAAGAGAATTAAGAACACAAAGAAAGTATTCAGTAATTTGTTTTACATTATAAAGGGACCTCATATCAATAACAATGAGGGATAATTAATGAAAACCCTGAAAAATTGTCTTTGTTCTGTGTTGTTCCACTGAATAATTTATCACCGCCTCGCCAACCAACGCAAACCCAGACACCATATATAAGCAGCAGCATTTCTCTCTAGTTCTAATTTGGCTCTCCCTGCCCCATTCCGACACCCTGACAATCTCCCCGTCCCTCGCCCCCTGAATCCTGTGGCTTCATGGACATTTTAGTGCTGATCACTACGGTTTTGAGTAGCTCCCTCTAAAAACCTAAATCCTTCTGTAACTAGTGAAATTTGGTACTTTCCATCAGCTTTAAGTGACTGTGCTTCACATGAAAGAGACCATATGACTTTGTTTCTCAATTAGGACAGATCATCTCAACAAGGCCCCAGGGAACCCACAGAGCAACCATTCCTGATCGCTGTATGGCATTAAGTCTCACTCCACGGCTTTGTTATTTCTGGACACTGAAATTACAGAGTTGCATGCCAAGCTCTTTCTAACAGCAGGTTAGTTTAGCAATACTGGCTGCTGAGTTCCTACTTCACCCAACTCACCACCTAGTTGCTTAAAGACAGGTCTGGGTCTTTCTCTCCTCCCAGGATGGCCTCCTAAGTGCAGCCTGTTAAAGTGACACGACGCCAATATTAGAGACACAGCTTAAATATTTGAAGCAAACAAGGTTATCACCAGCCAACTGCCAAATATGGGTGCTTCTGATGCCTTTTTTTTTTTAATCACACAGTTTTCAGTTTTTACATGCAGATGAGGGCATTTTAATGTAACCAGAGATGAGGGAGGGGACACAACACATTATGCAAATGTAGTAGCAAATGTAAAATGATAAATTAGCAAGCAACTATTTAATTATTACTGTGACTAATTCCTATAGATGGTGCCACAGCTAATGAACCTGAACTTGTCCTGGTTGACTGCAGTGTTCTGTTGAAACATTTCCATTTGGTTTGTTTGCTGCTTGTACAGCTCAGTGAAATAGATAGCATCTGTTTAATGAGCTCCCACTTCATTACAGAGCTGGACTACTTACTGAGTCACTCTCCTTAAGCATGCAGGCTGTGTACTCTGCTGTTGTTTTAAAGCAAATACTAATTTATGATTACCTGTCACATTAGGGCACTGAAAATTGTATTCACACAGGCTCACATGAGCAGAATGCTCATGAGCTGATTATGGACTGTGGTGGCAACCCTTGCTTATAATCCGTGGACATAAATTCAGATCCCCACTACAATATGGGCTCCCGAACAATAGATGCTGTTTGCAAAGAGGGAGAGGGAAGAGAAAAGGGCTGGTGAAATCACCACATGTAAATGCACAGACTCTTTCAAAGCCCGACAAACTCAGCAATGACCTAATTCAATGTGCACTGATTGTCAGAAACACCCGTTACACTGTGTCATGTACAGAGGAAGATGAATGACTCTCTGGCTATTCACTCCCTGCCATGGTCATTATCTAATTGAAGTCTGATGCCCAAGCAAGGCGGATCCTGACACGGTGACTGCAAGCCTCTATTGTATGGAATAAATCCTATAGATGTGTCCTAAAATGGTACTTGCAGAGAAAATTCCAATCAATAACACTTTCCCAAAACGCAGCCTTTCATCTTTAAGCCTAATATTTACCTGCAGGCTTTAGCACAATGCTCTTTTACCAGTTTTTCCCCCCTTCTCTCTCCCTCATTACAAGCATGCCATTTGCACTTTAAAATACAATATTAAGCAAAATGCGTCATTAAATCTGTATTTTTTTTCAGTTTATCCCCTATAATTTGCCCCCGTAAATTAAAACTATGGAGAGATGTGATTTTGCCTTTTTATTGGCTGTCTGCTCAGTTTGTTTTTATAGTCCTGAATTCATTCTGCCTGGGGACACCATGGTTTGCTTCAGAGGCCGCTGCCCTTGATGTGGGGAGTGCTATAAACACCACTTCCTCAGAACTGTGTGCACCAATCATAATCTTTGATTACAAATACTGCTCAAGACCTCAAACATGAGGAGCAGCACAGTGAGAGAGGCAGCCAGGAAGCATCCCTAATTGGCGTTCACATACGGAATACTTAGATATAGCAGCCATGGGCTGTACCTATGTTAAATTCTGCAATGGAGATTAGAAAACCTACCCAAGCTAGCCATGTACCGGAAATAAGAATACAAAGATTAATAATTTATACATCTGTCCTACACCCCATACTCACTTTCTTTTCTTCTTCTCTTTTTTTTTTTGAAGATCACCTGTTTAGAAACTTCAGTGTTTTTTTCCTCATTTTTTTGTGCTTAGCTACCCAGGACTGACAACCAGACTAATGGGATGGAAGAATAGAAAGAATAAAAAATGGGGGTGGGGGGAGGGATAAATTAGGAGGTTGGGATAAACATACACACACCACTCTATATAAAATAGATAACCAACAAGGGCCTACTGTATCGCACAGGGAACTACACTCAATATCTTGTAATAACCTATGATGGAAGAGAATGTAAAAACAAGAATTTATATATTTTATATATATATATATATACACACACACACACACACACACACACACACACACATACACACACATATAGCTCAATCACTTTTCTGTACACCTGAAACTAATATGACATTGTAAATCAACTATATTTCAATGAAAATTTTTTTAAAAAAGAAAGAATAAAAAAACAAATGCCCAACTGTGACATGGTTCGAAGAGAAAGCAGGTGAGAATAAGTATGGATCATAACGTAGGCTCATTATACATTTTAAGCAAACTCCTAACTAAACATTTTAAACTGTTTTCTATAGCCATTGTGTGTAACATTTCTCTGGATAGGTTGGTAATTTGTGGCTCATCTCTTCGTCGCTGCAGTCCACAGAGACGTCGCAGACGTGGGTGCTGGCTTGTTCCAACCACCATGCAGCATTATAACTTTGAGCTTTGCCCCTTCACGCTTAGAACAAGAAGAGGAAAAAATGACTGCTAAGTTTCTCTTAGCTCTACTATGCTATAATTTCACCTTTTTAGCCATAGTTAAAGGAGCCCTAACCAGCATGGTGTCCAAGACCATTCAATTGCGAATACTAATTTTGACTACATTTCAGGTTTACTCTAAAAAGATGAAAACAGTTCTTAAAAATCAGCAATTTTCTTCAATGAACAAATGAAGTGATATGGCGTCTCATTTCAAATAATGCCCAGTTTACACCATGGCAACCCTGACCCACTGTTTCTTAAAAGAAACCAAGTTTAATTCATCTTCGTGATGCCCAGTCTGACTCTCACTAACCACAAGTTATTGGGCAAATTTGCATGTAGTTTTTTTTCTTTAATGGAGCCTGAAGAATCTAGAAACCCAGTTGTTCATTTTATTGTCTTAATATGAATGTAACACAAAAGATTTTGGGTTATTCAAAAGAATATTTTTCATAATTCCTATGTTGAAACTGCAGAAAAATGGAAACAAATTAGTTGATTACTGTCTCCAGCCCGTATGGGTGCTAACAAATTCCTTTTCCTCACCTATAATGAACTCCCAATGCCAGCCAAGATGGGGGAGGTGTGAGTAGTGGTGCTGGTTTTTTCTACACAAGCAAATTGCTTTTCCTGATTTACATGGGAAAAAAAGACTGAGTGCCTATTTATACACTGGATAATCCAATTTGCTTATTTTGCAAAACAGTCCCTTTCCCCTTACTGGCAGCACTAAGCACTGTGCAGCCTCTCAACTAGAGTTTAAAAGGATATGCATTAGATACAAGGCCACACAATGACTGTGCTCAATTCACTACATACACTAGAGTCCATTTAAAAAGAAGGCAGAGAGGCATTTGGAGAAACATTTGGTTTATGCTTTCAAAAGTATATATACTAAATGCCCACAAGGAAGACTAATGGGGAGGAGAAATCTTACTGAGAAGTAAAAAAAAAAAAGTGAAGTTTTACTGTAAGTTTTCAATTGAGTTCTCTTAAGAGACCTGCCAGATAGGATTCTGCACTTTGCCTAGTTCCCAAAAATGTATTCTTTTGAGGCCAGATTAGAGCCAAGAGCTGTTAAATATTCTTTCTTGAGATGACACAGATAAAATATATAGAGATCTGTAGATACAGATGAAGACACAGAAAAAGATATGTCCATAACCCAGTAACCAACAGGATTTCAAAAGAGCTGAGGAATACCAGTTGGAGAAGAAGGGTGTGAAGGAGACAAAAAACCTGGCTTGTCAGGGCTGGGGGCAGGGGCACTTCTAACTGGACGTTGTTTTCCATAGCTAATCAGAGAGGTCACATGCAAAATCCTTTCTAAGTGTCAAGCCCACAGTTTCACCCTGCAGTAGGCTGGGAAAAGAAAAACTCCACCTCTTAAAAATGTCATTTTCATGAGAAAGGAAAAGCTGAAATGGTGAAGTCGGGTACACAGAGCTTTTTGCATAGGCAGTGACCCTGCTGTCAGGGAATCAGCTTCAGACCAGCCAAATCAGCCACAAAGACAAGAAGAGAAAATGGAATGCGGGGAGACAAAAGTGACCAGCATCTCGGTTCCCAGAGGGACCCTCCAAATAGCACAGCCATGGCAGCAGTGTAACCTTCCTGGCCTTCACGGGGTCCTGTGAATAAAGGAAGTGACAAGCACAACTAATCTGAGGCGGCAGTTGTTGAACATTCGCCCATGCAAAAGCCACCACCAAGTGTTTCCTTTCCCAAGGATCTTAGAAACAAGCTAGGGTCCAATACAGGCTCCTTGTTTATTAGGGAGCCTCTAATCACACAATTTGTGTGTATATTCTCTCTCTCTCTCTCTCTCTCTCTCACACACACACACACACACACACACACACACAATTATAAAAGAGCACTGTCTAAGCTCGGACGTTTTACGTTCCTCCTGTAGATGTTATTATATAAGACACACATGAGTAAAGTTAAAATGGCAGATTTGAGAGCGTGCTCAATCTTGTTTTATGATGAGACAATACTTCCTGGGAATAAAGCTTTCAGAACATGACAGTCAGACATGGTAATTAGAAATTAATGCTAAGGCAAGTGGAGAAATATTTAGCCATGTGTGTAGTGGAAGGTTGGAGAAGAGGTCACAAGTTCTGAAAAAAAGTCCTGCTCTCTTGGAACCCTGCACCCCCATTCTGTGCTTTGCTTTGCAAATAATTCTTTGACTAGTCAGCAGCATCTCAGGGTTTTTGCTGACTTTCCAGGCAAAAGGCAAATGTCTGCAGACACAACCCTCTCCCCCTGCCACGTCCTCAGCTCCTGCTTCGCACATGGGCAAACGTCCACCGGTTATGTGACTCTCAATGACTGGCCTCCACGCCCTGGTCCAAGCAGAACCGCGCTGGGGTCAGGAGGGGCTGTTTGTACCAGGGACGATGACCCTTTGACCGGTCAACCTTTCTCTCGACTGTTCTCCGACGATGGTTTGGAGCAGCAGCAATACCAGCAGCAAAAGAGAAAGAGACTTCAGATGAGAAAAGAAATAACTGGAGTTGTCAGGGAGGGAGAGAGAGGAAAGGCTGCTTTTATTTGAAGTGTTCAGACATGCTGAAGTAATGATCCTGGCAACATGTCAGTGAAAACGCTTTAGTAAGCAAATCATTTAATTACAGCCTTCTCTGAGGTAGTTGATATTGCTTGACCCCTGACCTCTTGTCTTGCTGTACCTAAAACTCAGCCTGGGATTCACACTTCCTTTTCTGGTCCCAGAATCTCTCCAACTTGTACCATTTAATATAGTGTGCTCCAGGTGTGCTATGGTGAATGAATAGTTATATTACTACCTGTCAGACACAATCACACTTTATTCATCATTCTCGGCTGGCTGCGTGAAGCCCAGCTTCCAGCAGGCTCCCTCTCTATTTCCTTGTTCAAACGTCTGCGGTGCTTTTGGCCCATCTGTCAAGGCTGTCATTTAGAGGGAAAACAGTATCAGCGCTTTAAATATACGGAGTTCTCTATTGAAACAGTGCTGTGATTGAACTGTCAGCATTCTCAGTATCACAGACAGTAATTCATGACTGGTCAGGGCTCCACTGAGGTTGCTATTACTACGGTGACCCCGAAGGGTCATGCAGAGGGTTTTTGCTTTACAGTTTGGTCTATAAATAGTGCAATTAACCTTTCAAGAATTACAAAATGCTCTTGAATTCTCTTTACATGTGCTTCATGCTTGCACAGTTTAGAGCAAAGGGAAGGAAAAGAAGGGGAAAAAACCTACAAAATTGCTGAAATGGGAGCCATGTGAGTAGAAATGTGTGTGTGTGTGTGTACATATATATATATTGTTTTGAGAGCAAGCATTTGAAATGCATGAATGTATTTTAAGCCACCGTTTGCTGTTTTGGAGCAGGATAACATATGCTGAGATTTCTGCTGAACTGAAAAGGTTTCTGAATCTGAAATAAAATATGATGGATGTGAATGAAAGGACTTCTGTTCGTCCTTATGGAAAGGAAGTGAAGGTTTTCAGTTCTTCAAATTGTTACCTTTCCAAAACAGAGTGTTTCTCAGTGTTTCCAGCCGCAGCTTCTAGGGCACCACACCTGCATTCTCCGCTAAACCCAGAGAAAACAGTCTCAGGAGCCAAATGCCATCTCTAATCTTATAACACAATCCCTAAAGAGAGAGAATTTGGAATGCTGATTAGGCAGGCTGCTGATGACTCCCTCTCATTTGAAAGCCTCAAATCACTGAATGAGGTTTTTCTCCTTTATCCTTCAGGAAATCAAGGCACTTTCTAAAGGAAACGCAGAAGGTCAGCAGCAGAGCCTAAAATACAAACCCAAACTCCAAATCTCAGCTTTTTACAAATCCTAGACTGTCGGGCCACCCCCACCCGCTTCCTCCCTGGAAACCGTAATACTAAGTGATCCCTTTTCAGTATCCTTCTATAGACAATTACATTCTAAGTGATTCAGAGTAGTCACTTGGACTCATTCCTGAATACAGGGCCAGTTTTTGTTCCTTTAGATTTCTGCATCCCAGGGATGTCTCCTAACACAAGAGTACAGAATCCTGGTGCCGCATGGCTGCCTCTCAGATGAATGTTTGATATGTTTTCTCTTTGGCGGGATCATTTAATGACTGCATTATGCCAGTTATTCCCACAGCTCATACAGCACAAAGAGAGTTTTTTTTTTTTACCAAGTTGTTCAATGGACAAAGCCAACGAGCCTTTTTAATTTGTGATACCAAGCTTATACAGCTAAAAATAACCATTTTTGGTGGTTTCAGTCACCATATTTTTTCTTCCTTCGAAGGTAATTTTACCCAGTTTCTTTCTTTAGGGGAAGGAAAGATGCTATTTGTGTGTGTGTGCAGGTCAGCAGAGGAAAGCCACAGACCTAGCAAATGGTCCTTTATGACACATACTTTTGTTGACCATCCTCTAAAAGGAAAATAACACATCATTTTCTTAAACATCCGTATCACCAAAGAAGTAGGATTAAGGCAATAACTTCAACTAGCTTAAAGGCTTGCAGGAGGCAGGAAGAAGAGTAAAGAGGTATAAACCTTCCCATTAGAGTTATTTTCTGGGAATGCTCCTCACACCAATCCACAGTTATACAGAAGTAAAAGCCTTTGCTTATTGCAGCCACCGAGCAAGGATAATTAAGAGGTAATCCCTTCCAGTTCGGGTGCACTTTCCTTTTTGGCGACAATCATAAAAGGTACAGAGCGGAGCCAAACAGCCCCACGTTGTCACTGTTATTATCTTTTGTGACTGCTTCCTTCTCTTCCCATCCTCAGTTGGACAGCAAAAAGCCTTTGCTTATTATAGAGGCAGAATAAGTGCTAGTCTCATCCCATTAACTGTCATATTACCAGGCTCCGTGCCATCCCATTTGAGTTTCACTGAGCATTCAGAACTGCTTAATTATGTACAGTAAAGACAGTCTGCTGAGACTGTCCTTCTTGATTAATATGGGAGGGGGAGGGGAGGTGAAGGGTCACCTCCAAGGCTTGCTTGTGCCTTGCGCAAAACTAACTTGGTGTGACAAAGGCTTTTGTGAGTTAAAAAAAAAATAAATTAAAGCCCATTTGGAAAGAAAGATGCTGGCATCAAGGGATGAGGCTACTTTTGATTCTGCAGGCTAACAAGATATTACCCCCTCTGTGCTGGCGTTAAACTGTATAGTGCATTCCTTATAAATTATACCACCCCGTGTTAATTACAGTGTGCTGACAGAGCTTGTCATTACCAAGCCTGCTACAGGCTTTGTGCACTTGGATTTTAATAGCTGTTTGTTCTGAGGAATGTGGCAGAGCTGCCTAAGTGGCTGAGCTGGGTCATTGCTAACACCCCTTTCTTCAGCCCCTCACACTGGTTCTATTCTTACAACCTTAATCCCTCCTCTCCTCTCCTTTTCTCCCTCTCTCTCTCTCTCTCTCTCTCTCTCTGTCTGTCTGTCTCGGGCTCCCTCACTGATCCCCTCCCCCCATAAAACAGATGTATAGGTTACAGTCTAGAAATGCCAATGCATTCATTCAGACACAATAAACTGAGCTTTATATTGTGCTGCACTCATTGTCAGCCCTTCAAAGCCTCTAACTGAAATACTCTTTTCTCCTTTACCCAACCTCTGTATAAAAACACGACTGCTCTGATCTAATGGGATATTTTGAGGTTCCTCCCCAATTTCTAATCTGGCATTCTCCTCTCAGGCAGGAATCTCTATCTGCTACTTTATTCGTGCCCAGGGCAAGAGCCTGTAAAGGAAGATGCTACAAAGGTGGAAACAAAGTCAGAACCCATCCTTCTCCTCTTCCTCTTCCTCCCAATAATTTTATATCTCAGATACTTATTTTCATAATCAACAAATACAAACAAAGAAATCACTCCTTCATCTTAAAACAAAATAGTACCACCACTTGGTGAGCCCCTACTATGTACCAGGGGCGAAGGCTAGACTCTAGAAAAACAAAGATGAATAAAATATAGGCCTGGCCTGCAGGGCCTTAGTAGGGGAATGGTTATGTAAATAATTACCAGTGGGATGTTTAATAATAGAGGTAAAAACAGACCTTCTCTCAGCATCACTTGTCTGTGGGTACAGATGTGGTCACATTAACAGTAATAATTCAAATTTCTCTGCTTTGTACACTCACCAATTTCTGGAAGTCCCCAGACAGAGCCTCACATGTGCTCATTAACAATTCTGATCCTGCTTTTACTTCGCCTGTTGTGTCAGGCGTCATGGCACAAATGGTCACAGCTTCTGCCCCATTCTGTCTTTTGAGTTGCCCCTCTTAAAGGGTTACCAAGGCAGTGCTGTTTGAGCCACATCTCTTACAGAGTTTCTAGTAAAACAGTCCACCCTGCTCCCTAGGAGTCAGAAAAAAGTCCATGAAGGGTTGGGCTGAGACAGACCTGAGTGCAAAATGCCATGCTGTCCTCAGATTTGTCCCCACTACTACCACAACCAAGCCTTTCTTACTGGGCCAAGTGCCCCGTGCCACACTCCTTCCTCCTGCAGGTTGAATTTTCACACAAAGTTCCTTTGTCTTCCTATTATGAGGCTTCTGCTGGACCCACTCCCACAGGGTGTAAGAAATTCCAGACATGTCTGTATCTCCCTCACACTCAAGCATTGACAGAGGTTTGAACAAGATGTCTTGATACACTCAGACACTCACCACACACACACGTACACAAACATCCCAACACATTCCATGTAAGCAAACTGAATTGTAAAAGAGACTGATATCACTTTCTATAAAAATCAGTTTTATGGTAAATATAATTTACCAGATACAGTAAACCAATTAGCTGGTATTGACTTAAGGAGATGAAACCCATCTTCCTTCCACTTACCAAGACAAAAAGAATAAGTGCAGGTAGACACAATGTAATGAAAATGACTTATAACGTGAAATCAACTCAACTTGAAGTTTATTTTCTCAAAATAAAGTGGAATTGCATCATATACTCTACCTTCTGCACAGACTTTGGAACTCAACCCCCATGAGTTGAGATCCCTGTATCTTTTCTAATTCTCATCATTACAGGAAAAAGAAGTATTTATTAGGAGTACAGAAGACTACTATTAAGATAAAATTCCAGAAAGCAGAAATCCCTTAAAATCATGTACCCCTTCATCCTAGGAGGGACTTGAAAGCTGTTTTTGATGCCTGCTGTGAATGCCAAGTGGAATAGTTTGAATACCCAAATATCAGCATGAAAATTTCATATTTGTCCTTACTTCAGTCAGCTCATTCTATGCACACTCACACTTCGGCATGTACAAGTGTTACTGTAAAAACATAATTGTACCTACTGTTTTTATGAGCAACTTCAAAGCTTTCCAGGGCTAAGTTTATAATTCATGATTTCTGTTTTACTTGGTGACCTTAGAACATGATCCCAACAGAAGCCACGACTCCACCATAAACATTGCCTTTTGTGTGAGTGTGTGTGTGCATATATACACTCGTCTATATATTTTAGGACACAAATTTGTGCTGTACATTGTAAAACTTCACTGAGAGACAGAAGACCATATAATACATATTAAAGAATGCTATGCTAAACCATAAATTACATAGTTTGACCTCTTGGCTTCTTATGGCAAACTGACACACTTGGCTCTCATCACGTCATTTCCTTACAAGACTTATTTTACATCAGCAACACGAATTCCTTCTCAATCCCTTAGTTTCCAATGTTGTTTATATGGATAACGGTAAATATATACATTTACCGTATGTGTGGGTATGTATAGACACATACATGTATCAATATATATACATGAGAAATAAAGAGAGAACTCTCTCCCAGGAGATAAAGAATCTTGTAGTCCCAATTTATATTCATACTCCCCCAAAATCACTAGATTTCAGATTTTGGAACCACTTCCTAATTAATAGGTATGTAAGTGACACTTCCTTCCATTAACTTTCCCTGTATTATTACTGACCTTACCAACCTCAAACAACAAAAGCAAATTAGACTCAAATGCCTTCCCACATTAGAAATTTTTTTTAAGATTAAGATTGGTTTTAAAGATTCATTTTTTAAATTTATCTTTCCTTGAGGTATAGTTGATTTACAATGTTGTGTTAGTTTCAGGTGTTCAGCAAAGTGATTCAGTTATATATTTAATATATAATAAATATCTATTCTTTTTCAGATTCTGTTCCATTACTGGTATTGCAAGATATTGACTATAATTCCCTGTGCTATACAGTAGGTCCTTGTTGTTTGTCTATTTTATATATAGTAGTGTGTATCTGTTAATCCCAAACACCTAATTTAACCCTCATTTTTGAAACACAGATACACACACACGTGCAACTCTCTAGCTTAGCCTTTGTTTGTGGTCCCAGCAGCCCCGTGTGTCCTTTGCCGTCCTCACAACCCCTAGCACCAATGACAAACACTCTTGGGCCATTTAGGAGTGCTTGTTTGTATCCTGTTGGGCACAAGGACCCCTCAGCTAGCGCAGCACTTTCTTTCCTTCCTACAGCGCTGCAAAGCTGCTCTGGGAGCCGCAGAGCCCAGATTTCACGTAACTTTTTTCTCCCAGTCTCTTCCAGCAAGCTTACCACTCAACTTCCTTACAGGCTGAGAAATGCCCGGAGGCCCCTAAGCCAGACCCACCTGCAAGGACCCCTCCCTCTTGTACTGAGCTGCTGTTTCTTTCTGTCAGGGATTCTGCAACACACCTCGAGGGGAAGTTCTGCCCTCAAGGTGTCAGCATTTATCACCACCGGGGCGGCTGCAAGCAGCCTCAGACAGACAGACAATTACCTTGGCGCTCAGGCCTTGGTAGTCACGGGCTCTGTTGGAAGCAAAGCTGAAGCCGGGGTTTTCCTCCTCACGAAGACTCACTGAGGGTGTTTTACTTTTCAGTGAAAACTGAAGACTGGAATGAAGTGACTCGAGGGCATGACCTCAATCACACCACAGTAATGAGGTGTTTTTGGTGTGGTGTCAACTCCACCACAAGACAGAAGCCCACTCTCCAAAGAGGGAAAGTCCCAGGTGCTAGGGGCACTTGCTGAACCACTCCTCTCACCTTTCCCATTTCCAAGGATGAGTCAGCTGGGCCTTTGCTAACTGCTGCTCAGGAATCCCCGATAAGTTTATCTGCCTCCAAATGACCAACTCCATGACTGAAACATGACAGTGATTTCAATCATTGCTTTTGCTCCTCCCCGGAGAAAACTCTATATTCAAACTAAGTGTTTTTACATAGTCAACTTGTCTGACAAGCACAGCCAAATGTCATTCCCTCGATCTTCAAACTGCTTTAGCTCAACTGAGAGTAATGAGTTTTCACAGGTCATGAAGACAGGAACAGTCACATACAACACACACAAGTAAATAAAGTATTCAAGAAAATACATGATTTTAAAGGTTAACTTTTCTTAAACAACGTTTTACCGTTTCAGTATTTACAAAAAATTCCCACTGTTAAAAGGGTAAATAAAGAAATCCTAATATTAAAAATAAGCAATTCGCAATATATTTTTTCATTGTAAATATGTGTCCAAATCTAAACCCATAATAATGGGGGTTTGTTCTAGAGTGCGGGTGTGAAGTTGGAGAGTCTCCAACTTTTATCTTGTGACCATGATTTTGAACTGGTTAGCAGGCACTAAAGATACTTTAATGCTGCTTCCTATCACTTCTTGGTCTGCAGTGATCATGTGCATGGGCACCGGCAGCCCCATGCTATGGAAGGCACTCAGCCACCCCATGATGACTGGAAGCATCACGTGATTTGTGGCAAGTGCGCTGAATGCAGGCAAGTGTGGCCACTGAGGTAACAGAAGAAAAAATTAACTCCCCCTTTTTAAATTGGGATATCATTGACATATAAGAGTATATTCATTTCAGGTCTACACTACCTTTTGATTCCTTTTAATAGAATAGAGCTAAAGAGGAACAACTAAAGAACTACATATTTGCTGGGAGGGCTGTTTGTGCCTTCTTGGAAACACCTTCCAAAAAGGCAAACTAGACATAGACCATCAGGTTTTTCACCCTATAAAGACTTGAGAGGAATAGCCTGTTTTTTCTCCCACCCATTGGCACTAGACCAGGCTTTTCTATCAAGGAGGCGGAAGTGGAGAGCAGGGATGTCTGTCTAGCTAGAAAATGTTCCCCAGGTCATTCTGATATTATAACTCCTTCCCTCCTGCAGTGAGGGTCTATGAGTAGATGGACCACAAGAAAGTACAATTTGAGATTGTTGGTAAGAATGAGGTATCAAAGAAGAATCATGGAATCCAGGCTGAGAAAGAAAGGAGACAATGAAATCATAAAGGGTGATAAACTCAGAGACAAGGGGAAGGTCAAGTTTGGGGAGATCCTGATAAACATGAAGGACAAACAATGGAAAAATAGGAAGAGATTTTTACTTACCTCTGTTCATTGGGTGTATCTTTCCTACACTTTGCTTTCCTAGCTTCACAATAATAAAACAGAGGACTGTACTTTGCTGTTATGATAATTTACAAGGGGAAGAAGAGGTAAGTGAGGGTCAGATCTAATTTTTCTAAGACAGTAGTCTCACGACAGCCCTTTTTTGTTATGCAATCCTGCCAAAACCCCTTTGGAAGACAGAGTAAGATTTACACTTGCTAGGTAAAATACAAGATGCCCAGGTAAATGTGAATTTCAAATAAAAAATAAGTAATTTTTAGAATATGTATGCCCCATGCAATATTTAAGATTTAATTATATTAAAATTACACATTGTTTATATGAAGCTCATATTTAACTGGACATCCTTTACTTGTATTTATTAAATCTGGGGACCTGAGGAAAATAAATCCTGAATTCAGCAACTAGCACAAACCATTAATTGGTGAGGTTTCTCTTGTCATCCCTCCGATTCTAAATGAGAAGCTGTTTCACCAAGTAATTTATATGCTTCTATGTGGTCAGTCAAGTTTATGAGTGGCTAATCAAACTCGCCTTTCTTAAAAAGAACCCAAGTGTCAATAGTCATTTCCACTTTGATCTAGGTTGGACTGTGCCCTTAATCAAAAACTCCCTTCGATTTAACTACCAGGATGACAACCAACAAGGCGTTAACATGATCTGTGGCTCTTTGGCAGTGACACTGCTGCCAGCAAGTTTCTGAAAACTTCCATCACTTTTGTCATATTGCTGGAACATACTCTGCCTGGTTTCTCCATCGCCATGACTTACAGTTTTAAAAATTTATTCCTAATCTGCATGTATAATGAAACTCATTAGAAAGAAAAAATATAATTTCCTACCAACTGGCAATGAATGGAACATAGCGTTAGTTCAAAGTGTTATTTACCAAAGTTGGGGAATTGGGGTTCATTAAGGCATACGTAAAATAAAAAACCCTCACACAGATATTAGTTGATGTGGGTTTTAGCAGGGAAGTAATTAGTAAAATCTCAACCCATGAAATATAGGTTACCCCCAGCTCAATGACTACACCAGTGGTCCTCAACCCCTGACACAAATTAGAATTACCTGCTGAGTTTTAAACAGAATGTCAACGCCTGGACCACGGATTCATTAAACCCAGATTCTCTCAGGTATTTCTAGTGTTCAGACAGAGCTGAGAACCACAGCCCTATCCAATACAGAAATGCATACTGTTTTGTTTAACGTGAACTTAGTGAGGTTAGACATCCAAAAATGATGATAGCTACTGCTCACATTATTAGAGTTTCTGTTTCTAAATTTCTGTTTATTAAGAACAGACTGATCCAACGAGGAAAACTAAACAGGAAAACGTTAAATGTTAAAGACTATTTGGTTTTTTTTCCTTCATAAGGTAATCTGTATTATCCTTCCCTCCTATTTTAAGGTTCGTAATTTTCAAGCTTCTCAATTTGGAGCCATTCCATATCTCATCTGTCAAGACTGCTCAAGCCTTACCATTCTCTAACACCTTACTTTTCCAAAGTAAACTATAATGATATCACATAATTTTGAAGAATTACCAAATCTGTGACTATTAGCCTAGGTGAAATATCAAAGTACTGTTGTGTTATTGTTTAATTCAGGCCTTCCGCCCCCACCCCAGACAAGGAAAATTTACCTTCTCTAAGGCAGCAGTTCTCAGAGTGTGCTTACTGGACCAGCATCTGGGAACACAACCTTGGTCTCACTCCACACCTACCATACAGGAAACTCTGAGGCCTAGAAATCTGTGTTTTAATAGGCCTTTCAGGTGTTTTGATGTACACTGAAGTTGTAGGATGTCCATTCACATGTTTGTACTAGCGACTCTGTTTTCCTTTGGCAGTTTTTCACTGTGTCTTCCTAACTTGTACTAGGAATGCCTGATTCAGCGCTGGAAGCCTTGGGGTTGTGGGAGGAAAAGGTCTGCCCTCCAGACTTCCTCATCCCTGAATTGAGCTTTATGAGGAAGCGGCTTCTGGGAATAACGAGATCTTTGCACAGATCCTGGGAGCAGGTGATGGGAGGAGGAGCTGGAAAGAACAGAGCACAGCTCGTCCATAGATGGAAACCTGAGCTCCATCCTTATAAAACAAGTGCTGGCCAAGCTAAGGGGGGGTATTTTTCTGGAGACTCTGTGAGGCCATTAAATTATCATTTCCTGGATGCAAGAGTGACTGTGTCTAGTACTCTTTACAAACACTAAAACAAACTAACAAAACCCCACCAAGTACAAAGAACCCCACTCTGTTCTTTGCACATGCTCCTTCCCCTTTTCTGCTTGCTGGACTCCTATTAACCTAGACACCTTCAACACTCCCTCCACTGTGAAGACTTCTCTGAAAATTCCTTCCCCGCATCCACACTCAGCCTCAATAAGATGAAGCATCCCTGCTCAAACTCACACTTACCACCTTTGTGGTACTTTTTAAAATTAAAAATGTCTGCGTCTACCACTAGGTTTCAAATTTCTCAAAAGCAAAGACAGTCTAATAACAGATATTCAGCAGATGTTGGCTGGATGAATGAATTACAAATAATTAGTCAAAGATACTTTTGGATGATGACTATAGATATCAACGTTATCAACAATCAGATGCTACAGTGTTACCACTGCTATTATTTTTTTTTTCTAGGCTTTACACAGAAATCTATCAGGCACCAGAAGAAAATATATACGATTTTGAATAAATTTAGAATTTGTAATTACTACTTCATTGCAAGATTTCTAAATTACCTACGATGTCACCTTAGTAATATTTATATTGAAAGTTAGGCTTTAAAAAATAAAATATATAATCCCACAATTGAAAAATGGCTTTTGAGAAGCAAAGACTTCCAAGTGTTAGCATGTGCTTCTGGAAAGTTAAAAATGATTCTTCAAGAAAATCTCTCTCTGGCTTCCCTGGTGGCGCAGTGGTTGAGAGTCCGCCTGCCGATGCAGGGGACACGGGTTCGTGCCCCGGTCCGGGAAGATCCCACATGCCGCGGAGCGGCTGGGCTCGTGAGCCATGGCCGCTGAGCCTGCGCGTCCGGAGCCTGTGCTCCACAACGGGAGAGGCCACAGCAGTGAGAGGCTCGCGTACCGCAAAAAAAAAAAAAAAAAAAAAAAAAAAAATCTCTCTACCATATGTTCAGTCATATAATGTAAGATTTTTAATTTTCTTCCATAACAGAATGAAGTTTCACAAGTCTAATATGCTCGGTACTGAACTGTGACTGTCTTGAAACATACTGAAGGATATTTATACTCTTTTTCATAGAGAATGACAGGAATGACCACTCTGAAAAAATAAATAGAACATAGGTTAAGAGGGAACAAAGCGGATTTCCATTAAAGACAGGGAAGAATTGATTCAGATCTCAAACTCTAATGGAGATTATAGATTATTCCTTTGAGACATTTCTAGTGTTCAAGTTTTTCCATTTGAGTTTTTAAATAGATTCTCTTCTCTGGCGAAATTCTCCACCTCGTCATATATTTTTCTGAACGTATTAATCACAGTTATGAAATGTCTGTGCTTGATAATGTGCTGGGACTTCTCTGAGTCTATTTTATCATTTGTTTTCTAGGTTTTGTTTTTTGGTGCATGTGGCAGTTTTTTTTTAAGAGAGTAACATTATATATGAAAGATACATGAAATAAAAAAGAAAAGCAATAGAAGCTCTGGAAAATACTATCTTCCTCCAGACTGAGCTCACCCTAACCTCTAGTGAGTGGGTAAGATGGAGAATTTTATTTTAATATAATCATGGACTGAGCTACCCCAGGCTGCATCACAGTCTTCACAAGGTTTTGGCCTCTGGTCTGCCTTCATTTCTAGCATTTGGTTCTTCGGGGATCTCAACGGATGATCTGGAGCGTTTACTAGGGTCCCTCCTCCTTGTCAGGTCATAACCTCCAGTTTCTTTTCTCCCTTGGCACACTGAGAATGCCAAAAATTCCATTCGTCTTAGACTTGCACCTTTGCACCTTAAAAACTTAGCAAATACCTCAGTAGAAAAACTGCTGAGTGTAGGTCTTCCTTTCCTGCCCCTCATTCTCTCCAGGCTCTTGGCCCTGCACGTCTTGGCTGCCTAGGAGCTCTCTGATTCCTGAGTAGCTCTCTGATGCCTTCAACTAGATTTTCTGTGGTATCCATTCAGCCAAGAGATCAATCAAAACAAAGAAATTGGAAATTATAAAGGACTGATAACGAGCATCAATATAGAGCCCTATATAGATAAGCATCGATATAGAATTCAATGAGCATTCAATATAGAGCTATGACTAAACAATTGTGGAAATTATGATTGTAGTCAAGAGGGTAAGCTTAGCAGTATAACTATAAAATAAAGCAAAATTTGGGAACAGGGGGAGAAAAGGCATAACAAAGTTGAGAAGGTGCTTATTTTCTCAACCTTCGTAATTAAAAAATCTATTACTAAATTTGAAACATAAAGTTTGAAAAAAATGACTTGAATTTCTGAATGTACATAATCTTGTACCTTAACCCTAGCAAGATCTTGGAGAATTCTTTGTCATTTGCTGTGGAAAAAAAAAATGTTTGGAGCTTCATCAATTTGTTTGCTATCATTTTAGTTTTGCATTTTTCATTTAGATTCAAATAAAATTAATTGAATAATTTCATTTTTAAATAGATAAGATCGTAGTTTCACATAATTAGTGGGATCTATTACCTTTTTGCCTGTATCTATGTATCCAACTTTCAATTTTGTGTACTCACAGAGATTCATGGAATGATGATTACCTCATGATAAAAACTAATTTCAGTGGTAGATTTTTAGGTTTTTTTCCCCCTTTCTCCTTTATACTTTTCTATACTTCCTTTTCTTCTAAAGAACATATATTGTTTTGATATTTGCTGAAATGGAAGACTGTCTTTCCCTGTCCTGAAGTATTAGTAACTTATGAACCATAAGCTCCCCCAAGGGACGCTTACACTTCCCCTTAAGCACAGGGATTTCTGTCTCATTTATTGTTCTAGCACCAACTGCTAGCAGAGGTGTGGCTCAAATACAGAAGGTACTCATTCAATAAATAATAGTTACAGTATATAAATTTAGTTCATATTCTTTATCTAAGTTGAAACTCAAGTTCTCTGGCAAATGACTGACTATTATCTTCAATTACTGAGGAAGAATCAGGGCTCAGAAATTAAGGGATTGTAAGAGCACACAGCTCGTTCATATCAGAATAGAAACACCAACCTAAGTTTTCTACTTGTGAATTTCTCTTTACTCCAAAAGCCTGTGCTTCATTCATTTCAGTACAGCTAACTCTCTGCTTACTTCTCCTTTTTCACATACTCTGAAAAACACTTTTTCCAATCCTATTTTCTCTTAGCTTTGGCTAGTATAGTTACTTATTGGTAAGGAACACGCATTTGCTTGTCTGCCCTCAGTATTCCATCTCACTATCTCTCAGTATGTTAAAGAAAGAAAATATATCAACTCAGGAAGTGGAAATCCAACTGAAGTCATTAAACCAGCAAATGGCATTATATGAAGGCACTTGACGCTACACTTAGAGATATAAAGACACTATAAATCACAGAGCTAAAAACAGACAACTGACTCAATGTCCCAAATGTGCCTCAATCTCCAAGTTCACTTAAATGTATTTACTTGGAATACCTGACTAAGAACAGCTTCTCTCATTGCTTGGAAGAGCATCTAAATGTATGAAACCCTAAAAACCATTAGAGAAAGAATCTGACTTTTCCATGTGAAATCATTCAAAAGTGCCTCTCCCTCTGTGTAACACAGTGGTTCTGCCGCTCAGATTCATTTGCCATATTTTTTCCTACGCTGTACTACAGAGCCTTTATTCTGCACAAGAACTTATTGCTAAGCTCACTGCATCAGACGTCAAACTTCCCACTGTCCATCCATTTCTCTAGTCTTTGTACAGAGCACGGTCTCCCTTTTCCTGTGTTCGTCCCAGTGTGGGCTAGATCAGCACACTCTCACATCCACCTCCAGCTCTCAAAACCCCACAAGGGAGGAAATCTAACGTTCTCTGTCCAACCAAGTCATCACCCCTTTCCTAGAGGTGGCACAAACTATGGAGGTAAATAGTACAGGTTTTAAAGAACAAATGTTGGAAGGAAATATGCCTAAAATAGTAACAGAGGTTACTCCTGGGTCATGAAATTAAGAAGTTGTATCTACATGACTCTGTATTTGCTGCTTCTTTTCCTACAATGAGCATCATTTCTTTCTTTTTTAAAAGAAGCTATTAAACATAGCACAAGATAATATATTGCACAATCATATGCTAATGTATTCAAAACTTGGATGAAATGGATGATTTTTAGGAAACTATATTTTATGAAACTGATTTACAAAGGGTTAGAAAGCCGAAAGTATTAACAAGGAAGAAACTGTGAGCTGGCTAAGAGTTATTTACCCCACTCCCTACTATCACCACGATCAACAATAAATATCAGGTGCAAATGACTTTGGAGTTGATTTCTGTCAATATATCAAAAACAGAAAAACTGCCCATTCCATTTTAAATTTTTCAGACAATAAATCAGCATAACACAGATCTGAAAATGTTAGCAAACAAAAATAAAACAAATTAAACTTACTTGTATGTAGTTGGCCAAAAATTTACTTAGGAAAAAATACTTAGCAAATAGGGCCAGCAAAATACTTTTTATAAGCCAGCATAATCTAGTGAGGTTCACTGAAAATGCAAGGAGATTAAATATTTGAACTGTCTAATCATATTAATCACCAAATTAATAATCCAATGAAGCAAAACTATAGGGCAATATTTATGGAGGCTGAAGAGGTATTAGATATTAAATATTTGTCAAATTTTAATTTTAAAAATTAATAAAAAGGGTATAATTAGGGTCCTAATTTAAGACATCATGATGCTTAAAATTTGTCTCTTAAATTCAAGTTGTTTTATTTACTGGAGTATAGTTGATCTATAATATTTTTTTAGTTTCAGGCGTACAGCACAGTGATTCAATATTTTTACAGATGATACTCCATTTAAAGTTATTACAAAATAACAGCTATATTTCCCTGTGCTTTGTAATATATCCCTGTTACTTATCTATTTTATACATAGTAGTTTGTATCTCTTAATCCTATACATCTATCTTGTCCCTCCCCCTTCCCTCTCACCACTGGTAACCACTAGTTTGTTTTCTTTATCTGTGAGTTTTGTTTTGTTTTTTTAGATTCCACATGTAAGTGATAACTGACATAAAAGTGATAAGTTGGTCTTTCTGTGTCTGACTTATTTCACAAAGCATAATAATACTCCCTAGGTCCGTCCGCACTGTTGCAAATGGCAGGATTTTGTTCTTTTTAATGGCTGAATAATATTCCATTGTGTGTGTGTGTGTGTGTGTGTGTGTATGTGTGTGTGTATATATATATATATATATATATATATACCATATACCATATCTTCTATATCCCTTCATCTGTTGACGGACACTTGGGTTGTCCGTCTTGCCTATTGTAAATATCTTGCCTATTGTAAATAATGCTACTAGGAACGTTGTGGTGCATGTATCTTTTTGAATTAGTGTTTTTGTTTTCTTCAGATACATACCCAGGAGTGGAACTGCTGGATCATATGGTAATCCTATTTTTAGCTTTTTGAGAACTCTCCATACTGTTTTCCACAGTATGCACCAATTTACATTCCCACAAACAATGTACAAGGGTTCCCATTCCTCCACACCCTCACCAACACTTGTTATTAGTGAACTTTATGATGATAGCCATTCTGAGAGGTGTGAGGTGATATCTCATTGTGGTTTTGATTTGCATTTCTCTGATGCTTAGTGATGTTGAGCGTCTTTTCATGTACCTGTTGGCCATCTGAATGTCTTCTTTGGAAAATGTCTATTCATGTCTTGTGCCCATTTTTTGAAAAGACTGTTTGTAGGTTTTTTGATATTGAGTTATATGACTCTTTATATATTTTGGATATTAACCCATTACCTTATATCATTTGCAAATATTTTCTCCCATTCAGTTCATTTTGTCAATGGTTTCTTTTGCTGTGCAAAACCTTTTAAGTTTAATTAGGTACCATTTGTTTATTTTTGCTTTTATTTCTTTTGCCTTAGGAGAAAGACCCAAAAAACTATTGCTACAATTTATGTCAAAAAGTGGTCTCTTTATGTACTCTTTTAGAAGTTTTGTGGTTTTAGGTCTTACATTTAGGTCTTTAATCCATTTTGACTTTTTGTTTATGGTATGAGGAAATATTCTAATCTCATTCTTTTACATGTAGCTGTCCAGTTTTTCCAGCACCACTTGTTGAAGAGACCGTCTTTTCTCCATTGTATATTCTTGCCTCCTTTGTCATAGGTTAATTGACCATAGGTGAGTGGGTTTATTTCTGGGACATGATGCTAAATTTTGAAATACCATTAAATTTTTGGTGATAATAAGAATGCTTTTAGATTACAATATTCTGGAAGTACTATCTTCTATAATTAGACAATATAAATAAGATATATATAAGGTAGAGTAAAAAATATTGTTTGTACCTAGATGGCATATGTAGAAAACACAAAACGATCTGTTAGAAGACTAGAAAAGAATGAGAGTTCAAAGATTGGTTAAAGTTAAAATTTTTTAAAAACTCCTTATTTCATATAAATGATGGCAATTTAGAATATAAAACAGAATAAAGAATATCCACAATAGCAACAAAAACAATATATTTTTCTTACAATAAACTTAAATGTGTAGAAGCTATATTTGCACAATTATTAAAAGTGATTGAGGAATATTAAAGGAAACTTGATTTAATGTAAGGCTATAAACTCTTGCTATTTAATAAAAAGTATATTGAAAAAAATGTGAATTCTCCCTAAATTAAGCCAAAATTTAATGCAATTCCAATCAAAATTCCAATAGAATGTTTCCAAACTTGGCAAAGTTACCTAGAGTAATACTTATGAGAGAATATCTACAAACAATTAAAGCAATGATAATGTTTTGGGAGAAGAGATAGAGGTGTCTCCATTACACATATTAAAACATAGTAAAGCTAACATAAATAAAAGAAGGTGTTGGACTTCATCCAGTTAAGACAGAGTGAAAGGTATCAGCCATGCTCGCACACTGTGAACAACTCTAGAACCAGACAAAATTCATGAGGTCACTGTTTTTAGGTATCCAACAACAGGCAACACAAAATTGTGACTATGGACCAAAGAAAAATAAGTGAGGTGAGCCCCTTGTTACCTTGCTTTTCTGTTTTGGATCCTTCTCTGGACCATGGAACAAGAAGTGGAACCCAAGCAAAGTAGTCTGAGATTCTGCAAAGTTAGAACATGTTTAAATTCTGGCCATGCCAGAAGAGGATGTTCTTCTTGACCACTTCAGGCATTCATAAGAGACCACAAAAGATCATACATTAGTAATAATGACCACAGTCATATTAGGCATACCCATACAAGCAAATCAAAAAACAAACCCTGACAAGATCAAGAGGATATGCTAGGATTTCATTTCCTTCATGAACAAAATTCAACATTCCCCTTACATTGTATGATTATAATTTCCACCATATAATAAAAAAACAACTAGACATGAAGAAAAAGGAAAATAGGACCAAAAATCGAGAAATAACATAGTCAATAGAGGACTTCCAGTTTCCAGGCTAGCATGGAAGTAACTTACAAGTCTCTACTGCATCCTAACAAGTTAAAAACCGAACAAACTGAAAACACAACAACTCTTCTTAGATCCATCTTGGAAGTTAAGTCACGGGGCTGTCCCCAAAATTGGAGAGACAAACAGGTGGTTACAGAGAATCATAACTTACTAGAGAAACCTCCATGAGAACCAGTGCTGGGATAGGAAAAACTGAACTGTAATTGATGAATTGCCAGAGGCTCAGTGTAAACACGTCTGAGGATTAAAAACTCTAGGGTGGGGACTCCCACACTTTTTTGAGTTTTACTTCCTGTAGACCTACCAGGTTTTTACAGTAAATATCGAAGAAAAATCCTCATGGGGTTCTGGCATGGGGAGGGAGCAAGTAGCCATTTTGAAATAATATGCCAGAGCATTCTGTAATTTTTAACCACCCCTGCCCTCCTCAAGATAAACTATCTTACCAGAGCCTAACCCACTGGGGTTTTATCAGAGCCTAACTAACCTGGGGGAAGGAAATACTCAACTCCAGCCAGCTCTTGCTTTTCACAGGAGGGAAGGGAAATACCAGATTTCAGTACCCTCGGTCATTTGCTCCCACTTAAGGCTGGGAAAAAACTGATAGGCACTTATGACGTTCACAGCCCAAGGCTACTGGCTCAGTAAAAACTTGAGATATAATCTTAGGACATGTTTCTCTACCTCCACACCTTACCACCACATTACTAAAAGCCTTCAGTTTGCACATCGTGGAACAGTATTCATAATCACTTAAAATATCAATGATACAAAAACCAATTAATTGTATTGGTATCACAGTTGTATTGGGATTATCAGAGTGGATCAAAAAATAAGACCCAATTACATGCTGTCTACAAGAAAGCCACGTAAAAGCACATATATAGATTAAAAGTAAAGGGATGGAATGAATATATATATATATATATATGTGGGAGAAAGTGGGATTAGCTATATTAATTTCAGACATAGCAGATTTCAGAGTAAAGAAAGTTATCAGGGATAAAGAGGGCACTACATAATGATAAAATGGTCAATTCTCCAAGAAGATATAATGCTTAACGTGTATGTGTCTAGCAATTGAGTGTCAAAATACAAGAGGCAAAAACTGACAGACCTGCAAGGAGAAATAAATTAGTTCACTATGACAGTTGGGGACTTCAACACCACTCTATCAGAAATGGATATAGTAGGCAGAAAATCACTAAGGACATAGTTGAACTTAAGAGGATGATCAATCAACTGGATATAACTGACATCTGTACACGCACTCCTTCCCAAATCAGCATAATACACCTTCTTCTCAAGCTCACATGGAATGTTCACCAAGAGAGACCACATTGTGGGCCATAAAACACATCGTAACAACTTTAAAAAACAGAAATTATACTATCTCTGTTCTCAGAGCACAATGGAATTAAACTATAAATCAATAATAGAAAGATAGCAGGAAAATCCCCAAATACTTGGAGATTAAACAACACACCTCTAAATAACACAATGGGTTGAAGATGAAATCTCAAATTTAAAAACACTAAACATGAAAATAAAAATAAAATTTATCAAAATTTGTGGAATTCAGTGAAAGTAGTGCTTAGCGGAAATTTTATAGCATTGAGTGCATATATTTGAAAAGAAGAAAGATCTTAAATCAATAGTCTAAGCTCTCATCTTAGGCAACTAGCCAAAGAACAGCAAATTAAATTCAAAGTAAGCAGAAGAAATAAAATCTGTTTCTTTGAAAAGATCAATGAAATTGATAAGCCTTCACCTAGGTTAACTAAGAAGAAAGATGACACAAATTCTAATATCAGAAATGAAAGATGGGACATCACTACAGATCTCAATGACATAAAAAAGACAATAAAGGAATACTGTGAACAACTCTATGCCCACAAATTTGATAACCTAGATGAAATGGACTTATTCCTTGAAAGATATGACCTTCCCAAATGGACACAAGAATAAATAGATAATATGAATAGGCCTATATCTGTTAAAGATATTGAATAGATAATTAATAACCTCCCAAAAGGTTATTATTTCCAAAAGAGAAAGTATGAGGCCTAGATGAATTCTACCAAATATTTAAGGAATAAATTATATCAATTCTCTACAATCTCTTTCAGAAGACTGGCAGAAAGAATACTTCCTAACTTATTCTATGAGGCCAAAATTATCCTAATACCAGACCAGACAAAGACATTTAAAAAAAAGAAAACTACAGACCAGTACTGCTCATGAACATACATGTAAAAATCCTCAAAAAAAAATCACCAAATTGAATCCAACAATGTGCAAAAAGAATTACATACCACAACCAAGTGAGTTTTATCCCATATATGCAAGCCTGGTTCAAAATCAACAGAGGCAGAAAAAGCACTTCAAAACTCCAATACCTATTCATTATAAAAACCCTCAGCAAGCTAGGAATAGGAGAGGACTTCCTCAACTTGATCAAGAGCATCTACGAAAAACCTACAGCTAATATCATACTTTATGTTAAGAAACTAGAAGTTCCTACTTATATCAGGATCAAGGCAAGGATATCCATCCTATTACTTGACTTCAACATTGTACTAGAAGTCCTATCTAATGAAATAAGACAAGAGAAGGAAATAATAGGCATATATATATATATATATATATAAAGAAGGAAGAAATAAAACTGTTTCTATTTACAGATGACATAATCATAAATGCAGAAAATCTCAAATAATTGACCAAAAAACAAAACAACAACAAAAAACCCTTTTGGAGCTAATAAGTGATTATAGTAAAGTTTTGGGATAAAAAGTTAATATACAAAAGTCATTTATTTTCCTATACAAGCAATGACCAAGTAAAATTAAAAATGCAATACTGTTTATATTAGCACCGCCAAAAATGAAATCTTTAGGTATAAATCTAACAATATATTTACAAAATCTATATGAAGAAAACTATAAAACCCTCATGAGAGAAATCAAAGAACTGAATAAATGGAGAGATATTCCATTTTATGAAATTGAATATCATGGATTCCAAGGATAGGAAGATTCAAAATTGTCAAGAGGTCAGTTCTTCATAACATGATCTATAGATTCAGCGCAATCTAAATCAAAATTCTATCAAGTCATTTTGTGGATATCAACAAATTATTTCCAATGTTTACATAGAGAGGCAAAAGAGCCGCAATATCCAACACTTACTATAAAGTTACAGTATTCAAGACAATGTAGTACTGGCAAAAGAAAAGACAAATAGACCAATGGAACAGAATAGAGAGCCCAGAAATAGACCCAAGGAGCAAAGGCACTATAATGGAGCAAAGATAGTCTTCTCAACAAATGATGCTGGACCAACTGGACACACATGTGCCAAAAAAAAAAAAAAATCAATGTAGACACAGACCTCACACATACCACAAAAATGAACTGAAAATGGATCAGAGACCTAAATGTAAAAAGCAAAAGTACAAAATTTCTAGAAGAAAACATGGGAGAAAATCTAGATGACCTTGGGTATGGCTATGACATTTTATATACAACACCAAAAACATGATCCATGAAAGAGACAGTTAATAAGCTTTGCAAAAGACAATGTCAAGGAAATTCCATGGTGGGCCAGTGGAGAGGACTCTGCACTCTCTGCAAGGGCCCGGGTTCAATTCCTGATCAGGGAACTAAAATCTGTGCAGCACAGCAAAAAAAAAAAAGAAAAAAGACAACGTCAAGAGAATGAGAAAAGAAACCACATACTAGAAGAAAGTATTTGTAAAGGACACAACTGATACAGGGCTGTCATCCAAAATATACAAAAAAAATCCTCAAAACTCAACACTAAGAAAAAAAAGTTTTAAATTGACCAAAACCTTAACAGACATCTGAAGATATACAGATGGCCAATAAGCATATGAAACGATGTTCCACATCATATGCCATGAGGACAATGGATATTAAAATGAGATATCACTTCCTGCCTATTAGAATGGCCAAAATCCAGAACACTGATACCACCAAATGCTGGCAAGTATGTGGAAAAACAGAACTTTCATTCATTGCCGGTATAAATGCAAAATGGTACAGATAATTTGGAAGGCAGTTTGGTGGTTTCTTACAAAGTTAAACATACTCTTACCACATGATCCAGCAACTGTGCTCCTTGATACTTATGCAAATGAGATAAAAACTTATGTCCATACCAAAGCCTGCCCATGAATGTTTATAGCAGCTTTATTTATAATTTCCTAAACTTGGAAGCAATCAAGATGCTCTTCAGTAGGTGAGTGGATAAATAAACTGTGGTACACCCAGACAATGGAATATTATTCATCTCTAAAAAGAAATGAACTATCAAGCCATGAAAACACATGGAAGAATCTTAAATGAATATTACTAAGTAAAAAAGCCAATTTGAAAGGCTACATACAGCAGAACTCCAACTATGTGACATTCTGAAAAAGGCAAAACTGTGGGGACAGTAAAATGTTCAGTGGTTGCTGGGGGAAAGAGCACAGAGGGTTTTTAAGGCAGTGAAACTATTCTGCATAATACTATAATGGTAGATGCATGTCATTATACATTTATCCAAACCCAAAGAATGTATGACACCAGAAACTAACCCTGATGTAAACTATGAACTTTGGGTGATAGTGATGTGCCAATGTAGGTTTATCAGCTGCAACAAATGTCCTACTTTTATGTGAAATATTCATAGTTGGAGAGGCTGTTAATGTGTGGGGCATGGGCTTCATGGAAAATCTCTGTACTTTCCGCTCACTTTTTCTGTTTCTAAAACCTCTGTAAAAAATGAATTCTATATTAAAGGAGGGAAAAGTCAATAGAAACAGACGCCAAGAAGGCCTAGAGGTTGGAACTAGTAGAAAGGGGCTTAACAGCTATTATTGTCAAAGAGTTAAAAGTAAAAGATAGACATATTAAGTGAACAGATGGGAAATATCAGCAGAAAATGAAAACTATAAAAAAAGAAATAAATGGATGTGAAATTAACTAAATGGGTTTAACCGAAGATTAGAGACCACATATTGAAGAGTCAATAAACTTTGACTCTGAGAAAATTATGATTGGGAATATGCAAAGTGTGATGGAAAACATCAACCTTCAAATTTAAGAATCTCATCAAGCTACAAAAAGAATAAAAAACAAAATGAGACATAGGCACATCATATTTTTTTATCTTTTAAGATAAAGTGTTAAAATCCAAAAAGATAAGACACATTACTTGCAATATAATACACAAATGAATGCTATTTGTCACCAAAACAGAGGTCAGAAGACAGTGTAGTAACACTGAAGTGCTGAAAAAAAGAAAATTTGTCAACTCAGAAATGTACATATAGCAAAAATAACCTTCAAAAATAAAGGTAAAACAAAGACAACTGTAAAATGAAAGCTGAGGGAGTTTCTCACCAGTAGAGCTAAACTATAAGAAAAGTTAAAGGAACCTCTTCAGGCTGAAGAGAAATGATGCCAGGTTGATATTCAGATCCACAGGAAGGAATGAAGAGCACTGGAAATGGTAACTATATAGGAAAATATAAAAGATACTCTCTTTTTTCCTCTTTGAATTGTATTAAAGGCACCTGTTTGAAACAAATAATAATATTGTACTGTGAGAGGTCATAATAGATTTAGAATTAAAATATATGTCATCGTTTGCACAATGGATGGGTGTAAACACCATTATGCAACTGTAAGAGTCTTACTTTTTTAAGTAAAAGAGTATAATTGTAAGTAGATTATAATAATTATGCATATGTTAATCCTGAAAGCAACCAATAAAAACTTAGAAGTATGGCTAAAAAGTTAATAGAGGAAATGAAATAATACAACAGAAAAGGAGAGACAGAGAATTTAAAAAAAGAAAATACAGATGTAACAACCAAATAGCAAGATGACAGATTTAAAATCAAATATATCAAGATGTGGTACATATATACAATGGAATATTACTCAACCATAAAAAAGAAGGAAATAATGCCATCTGCAACAACATGGATGGACCTACAGATTATCATACCAAGTGAAGTAAGTCAAAGACAAATATCATATGGTATCACTTATGTGTGGAATCTAAAAAAAATGATACAAGTGAACTTATTTACAAAACAGAAACAGACTCACACACTTCAAAAACAAATTTATGGTTACCAAAGAGAAAAGGTGAGGTAGGGATAAATTAGGAATTTGAGATTAATATATACACACTACTATGTATAAAATAATCAACAAGGACCTACTATATAGCACAGGGAACTCTACTCATTATTCTGTAATAACCTATATGGGAAAAGAATCTGAAAAAGAATGGATATATGTATATGTATAACTGAATCACTTTTCTGTATACCTGAAACACAACACTGTAAATCAACTATAATATAAAATTAAAACTAAACTGAAAAAAATCAAACAATAATTACATTAAATGTAACTGAACTAAACATTCTATTTAAATACAGAGGTTATCAAAATGGATAAAAAGTCAACAAGACCCCCTATATTCTATTCATAAGAAATATTCTTTAAATATAAAGACAGTTATTAAATAAAATTATGAAAAACATATTCCATGCAAATAGGAAACATAAGAAAGCTAGTGTGACTAGATTTTAGCATTGATTAAGTAGACTTCAAAACAAAGAGTATTATTAGAGATAAAGAAGAGTATTTCACATATTAATATGTGAGTAATAATCAATATTTCACCGATATAGGAATATCAATATATCAAGAAAACATAATAAATCCAAACACATATGCACCTAATAACAGAGATTCAAACTACATGAAGCAAAGAATGAAAGAACTAAAAAGAAACACAAAAATTTCACAACTATAGCTGGAGATTTAAAACCACTCTATCAAGTAATGATGAGAAAAATAATCAGAAAGTGTGTAGAAGATATAAAAGATATGAACAACACTATCAGCTAATTTAACTTAATTGACATTGATATAACACGACACCCAACAACATCTTTTCAAGTGCACATGATAGATTCACTAGGTTAAACCACATGCTGGGCATAAAAAGTCCAATAAACATCATTTGAAATCTTGTAGCATATGATCAACAATGTGGAAGTATATTAGAAAATAACAGTAGCAATATGATTTCTAGAAAAGTCCCAAATATTTGGAAATTAAGATACATATTTCTAAATAACCAATGGGTCAATGAAGAAATCACAAGAAAAATTAGAATATATTTTGAAGTGAATAATGAAAATATTATATATCAATTTGTGGGATGCAGCTGAAATAGAGCTTTGAATAAAATTTATAGTTTTAAAAAGAGGAAAAATTTAAAATAATGACCTACCTTAAGAAAGAAAAAGAATAGCAAATTAAAGCTAATGTAAGCAGAAGAACAAAAATAAGGTGAAGAGCAGAAATCAATGAAATAAACAGAAAATTAACAAAGCCAAAATTGGTTCTTTGAAATGACTAATAAAATGATAGTCCTCTAGAAAAACTGATTAAAAAAAACAAAAACACATAATACCAATGTTTAGATGATAAAGATACCTCATAAGATCCAGCATATATTAAAAGGAAAAAATTACAGTAAGTGCTAATTTATGCATTGGACTAGTTCCTTGTAAAAGCAACTTACCAAAACTAACCCAGAAGGAATTGAAAATATGAGTATTTCTATATCTATTAAATTTGTATCTTCCCACAAAGAAAATTCACTAAGATGGTTTCACTGGTGAGTTCTATCAAACATTTTAAATAAGAAATAATACCAATAATACACACAATCTTTCAAAAAATCACGGCAAGAATATGCCAGTACTAGTTTGATACCAAAATCAGAGGCATTTGATTTTGTAAGGAAAGGAAACTACAGACCAAACTACCTCACGAACAAAAGACAAAAATCCTTAATATTAGCAAATTCAATTCAGCACCATATAAAAAGGATAATAAACCATGAGCTAGTAAAGTTTATCCCAGGAATGCAATTTGCCGGGGTTTGTTTTTGTTTTTGTCTGTTTTTTGGGGGGAGGAATAAAGAGGTGATATTACCATAGTAAAAATCTGAAAGGTTAAATAAGCCCAGTGACAGACACAGTATGTGAAAATGGGCAGTCTTAGACTGTTGGTGGGAATATAAATTGGTAAATCTTTTCTAGGAAATAGTTTTGCAAAATATATCCAACAACAAAATAGTGATCAGTAATGAACCACTTACTATATGATGCATCAGACACTGGGCACTACATTACCTGCTCTGCATCCATGTCATTTCATTCTCACAACAAACTTAAAATACTGGTTTATTATCCTCCCTATTTTAAAAATGACAAAACTGAGATGGAGAATTAAGGATTTTACTAAATAAATACAGATTAAGTGAAAGAATTGATATTCAAACCCAGGCAGAGTGATTCCAGAGCCTATGATCTTCATTAATTATATATTTATAACCTACCTCAACATTTGAATGCATGCAGTCTTCAACCCAGTGACAGAAATGCTAAAAAAAAAAAAAAAAAAGAGAGATGTTAAAACATAACTGAAAAAGGGATGAGGTATGCACAAAGATATTGATTTAAACATTATATATAATAGTGAAATTTTGAAAACAACTTATATGTCCATCAGCCTAGAATTGGTTACATAAATTTGGTTGATATATACATTGTAATATTACACAGCTTTTTTTTCTTTTTCTTTTTAATTTATTTATTTTTGGCTACGTTGGGTCTTCGTTGCTGAGTGTGGGCTTTCTCTAGTTGTGGCGAGCAGGGGCTACTCTTTGTTGCGGTGTGCAGTCTTCTCATTGCAGTGGCTTCTCTTGTTGCGGAGCATGGGCTTTAAGCCCCCGGGCTTCGGTAGTTGTGGCTCGCAGGCTCTAGAGCGCAGGCTCAGTAGTTGAGGTGCATGGGCTTAGTTGCTCCGCGGCCCGTGGGATCTTCTGGGACCACGGCTCGAACCCATGTCCCCTGCATTGGCAGGCGGATTCTTAACCACTGCACCACCAGGGAAGCCCCTACACAGCTTTTTAAATGATGGTATAGATATTTACTGAAAAATATATCCATAACATATTATTTCTTAAAAAAACAAGTTAGAAAGTTTATTATGATCTCATTTATATGAAATTTCAGACCAATAGTATAAGGTGTATATATGCATGGTGAGATAATTGCAAACATAGTCACCAAAATTTCATTAGCATAAATATAGGAGATTAACTCTCTTTGACATTTTTGAATTGTTTTAAATTTTTACAACATATTTTTAATGAAAGCCTGTAAGCATGAAACTTGGAAAAGTTCATAGCACAGCTTGTGTTGCCAATTTTTAAAAATCTCTCTAACCTTCAGATTCTTCATTTATAAAATAGAGATAGTAACACGTAACACATACTCCTCTTTTGAGGAATAAATTACATATCTATATAAAGTGCTAATACAGTGTTTCGTAAATAGTAAACCAATTTGCCTGGAAAAGCTTTTCACACATCCTAGTCAAATTTCCAAATAAAACTTGAACAGCTAGCTACGTTTATAAAAACTTCCAGCATCCTAGAATCAGACACAAAGGTCAAGTAAAGGAGATACTGGCTCAGCTATTTCTTGCCCAGTAGGAGTAAGATCTCCACATGCAGATCAAAATATACAAAAGGAAGGGTACATTACACCTGCTCTGAAACAGTAGGGTGGGCTGCTGCCACTGAGGAACAACTCTGACAAGTATTTGGTTCACCTGTTCCCATAGGTCTATTATAGCTGAGCAATCAGCGTTCCTGTATACTGTAAGTCACCTAAAATACCCACATCACAAGTATGCAAAATAATGAAACTTCCAGAGTATGCAAATTTAGCAATTTTAACAGCACCAGCAGATCCTATTCTTCAGTAACCTGATGCAGTGTGAGAAGACAACACAACCATAAAAGAGAGACATTCAGGCAGTGCCTAAATGGATTAGGAGCAGTGGCAGAGCTACACTGGTCTCTCTCTTTAGTCAAAAACTCTCATTAAAATAAATGAGCCTGCTCATTTGCGAAGGAAAAAGAAAAGGTTTGGGGCATCGAGCTGGAAGAGCAGTTCAAATCCTGCTCATCAAAAGGAACAGAAATCCTTATCCTCCAACATCCACAGTTGCAGATCAGATTCAACCCATCTCTCCTTAACGTTCTTATTAAATGTATTCTGTCCCTCTGTGTTCAGGCTCATCTTTTCCATTCTGAAACATGATTTTCCTTTTCATGTATGAAATAATTAAATTTGTCTACCTTTGACTAACGCCAAACTGAGCTGAAAGCAGAGAATAAAGATTTTGGTGATTGTGGTCAACGAGTAAATTTAAAATTCTCATACGCTGAACGTTCCGGCTGTCTGTTGCTCTTCCTTTATTTCCAATTCCAAAGCTCCCGGTACTGCTTTTATGATCTGGTGCACTGCCGAGCACCACCTAAGATCTGCTTGCAATGTAAGAACATGTGGAGAAATTATGTGTTTTTGTCACACCCTATTAAATGGTATTCAAAACACAATGCCCCAGAAACTAAATTGATTGTAGGTTTTATAACCCTTTTCAGGGTAATGGAAACAATTCAGGACCATGAAAGAAAGCATAGCTAGTGCAGCTGTGGGAATCTCAGACTGCTCAGCTCAGCAGTCCTGTCTTGGCTTTGGTAGTTAAAGTTCAGTTGGATTCCATTCTTCTGGATCTTTGACAGATCATTCCGCATTAAAAGCTACAAAGTTTTCCACATTTCTGATAAAATAAGTATTTCTTTTGACTGATTCTGAATTGTGTTTGACTCTGGAAAATGTCCACAGGTATAAAGACAGTTGCAAACCACTATGATATTATTACATGTGTAACGTTTTTCTGCTCTTTTTATGTTCCCAGCTCCAGAGTTATGGTCAAAGCTCAAAAAACAAGAATTATCGAGTTAAAGGAAACACTACTTTTACATTCCTCTAGGTCTCACACCGGTGTGACTCTTTCAGCTGTGGATATAAGGAACTACTTAAGCTGCAAGCCCATGATTCAGAGGCAATGGAATCACAGGGCTGGTTTAATGTTTTAAAAACAAAAAGAAGCTTGTTCTCTCTCTGGGTGACCAGTAACCCCCAACTCCTGAGCAGCCTGGCAAGGCAATGCCTTGATCCCGTCACCTATCATAAATGATCACTCACTCAGTCATTACCTGCACTGTATGCTGCTCCATCAGAAAAACATCTGTGAACATTATTTGACAAATTGATTGCTAAATGAGCCATTAGCTGAAGGGGCTTTCAGATTGCCTCTAGGAAGCCAAGTGAGGCTGCAGAAGAAAAATGCTTACAGATGCAAAGCAGTAATTACAAAGGGAGAAAGAACCCTTGTTATCAGTGCTCCCGGGAGGGTGAGGGGACCAGTGTGGGAAAGGGGGTGGAGAGGTGGCCATAAACCACATCCTGCAAGAAAATCCACCTTGTCTAAAGGAAGCTGTTTATTAGAAGCAGTAGTAAAACTGCTTAATTCCTCCCAGTGCCTCAAGGGAGAAATCTAAGCCTTTGTGAACTGAAGGAGAGAGAAATGTAGCCAGTGGTGTGCTTGTCAAGAAGAGAGAGCTAGGAAAACAACGTTAGTCATTTTACCAGCCCTGCTTGCCAAGAGCTGACAGGTGTGCAGTTTCCTATTGTTCTGACAGGCAGCCAGATACCACAGTTTAGTATTCATCCTCTCCTCCCGTGTTCAGGAGAAAACAGCTGTCTCCCTGGCTCAGGATACAAGGAGTGGAGAGAGAGTCTGGAGAGACAGAGGGAGATGGCTTCTTCTCCATTAGCATAAGGGGCAAGGCTTTGTTTGATTCAACACTGAAAACACATGGTCTTCCTGAGAAATGCATTCCATATGAGTAGTTTCCTCACAGTGGCTCCAAAAATAGTCTATGCACAATATATTGAAACTTAAAAGTAAATAAACGCAGAAAGATGCCTCGGTTAAATTATGTCAGACCAATAAGAAGTCATCACACACAACAGCCCTTAAGGAAATGCCTTTTATAAATTCTGCGGGTTTCATATTGCTGACAGATGTTTGTGATTTAAAAAATATATAATAATCCTTGACAAAAGAAAGCAAGTTATTCTGATCCAAAATGATGTGTTTTCCTGTCTGGCATGGAATGGAGGCTATTTCAGTGCCAAATTCCCTCGAGAAGAGAAGGAAAAGCCCACAGGACTTAAGGAGTGCCAGATGCAGTAGCTGGGAGACTTTCAGACTGCAGTACTAAGTTTCCTTTCGGGGTGAGGTATTAAAGGCTCATGGTAACTGGATGATGCCGTGTCACTTGGTACACTCCCGTGACAGTCATAAGAACCAGACATCTGTGCTGAATCCAGGGCTCTCTGGATTGAAAAGTTGGTGAATACCAATAAAATCTATGCCGCTGATATTTACAAGGGAGAAAATGCGTCCATAACAACAATACATGAAACTTGAGAAATGCTGGCTCTCTCCCAAAGCCCAGGTATTTTTCTAATAAAATAAGCCATGAACTTCAAACAACTCTAAACTCATGACATTAGGATACAATCACAGACATAACCCCTTAGGCTTACACTGTAACACACTAACCCAATCCTGTAATAATAGCATAAGCCAGAGGGGTTGAATTACCCACCAAACCAAGCCAATTTCAAGTTAAGAGCAGAGGGTCTTCCATCCGAGAGCCTACCTTAGGAGCAACAAAGTTTAATCCACTTACTTCCTTTACCAAACCGAGACATTACAATTCACATGCCTGATAAATGTATTCTTATGATTTCACCTACTTTTTTCCGTGTTCCGTGAGAGAGCGGAGGCTGGTCCTTCCACCGTTCACACAGAAAGGGCTCAACTGGCTCTTTCTAGCATTGTTTTCCAAGTCAATAAAGCACCAGGTGAGATGAGGAGAAAGGAGAAGGGATGAAGGATGAGGGGCAGCACAAGCAAATCTTTTCCTGTTGTTGAAATAACTTTCTAGGCCCAAGATGGAGCGGCTTCTGCCCGGGGTGCCGCGTCAGCAAACACTTCTCTGTACTTGTAAACGCTTCCCGCGACCGGAAACGCAGTGTATGCCTTCAGCCAATCCCCAAACGCCAAGCCAACTCTGGGCGTTCTCACCTCAAACAAGGTTGACTACGTGGTCCCAGCCAATCAGATATTTTCTGTCTCTTCCTTATTTTATATTCCTTATCCTGTAAAAGTTTTCTCCTTTCCTCTCCATTTTGCAGGTCTCTGAAAAAAGATTGTCCACTTCATGAAGTGTTAAATAAAAATTTTTGTATCACCTAAATTGTCTTCCTTAATCTTTTTTTTTTTTTTAACCACGGTAGAATGTTAAGTTATTCTATGTCTGCCTTGAATCTTCGGGGGCATTCTTTGTTTTCCTGATGTAAAGGGAAAGAAAATCTTTCTACATAATGTTTTCTCAGATGGAATTATTAGATTAGTTAAGAGAATGTAAATTATGAAAAGAAATAAATTGGGATAATTGCTAAATAAGCCATTGAATTTTATGTAATACTCTTTCAAATGGAAGCATTTACATGCTTTAAAACATTATCAGACATTTCTGCTCTGGGCCAACGTGGAATAACAGGGACCAGATACCCTCTGTTACAATTAAATACAAAATGGAGATTGGACTTGAAAATTCCCGGAGCAGACAAAACCATTTAATCCATGTAAGCAAAACTAAACCTATCTTATTGCATGAACATAAGTGAAACTTAGGTTATTTTTATAAATGTCTCTGACAATCATAAAATAAATTTAAGTCATCTTCCTAAAAATGATTCGAGGTAATCACTTTTAACTTATCCCCTGCTGTTTGGAAACCCTCGTCGTAATAACCAATCATTGGAAAGGGTAAACAGCTTCCTCATTTTCACTTTATAAACCATCCTGTTACTTCAAGCCCCTGAGCTTCATATCAGTCTTTGATTTGAAGGCTCCCAATTTACGAACTTTTCTTATATGGACAATACATTCTTACTAAATACTATTTATTGATTTGGTGGGTTTAATTTTGCTATTCCTGTATTTTTACAGTTTTTGGCCTCAGAAGGAGGACCTGAAGGAAACTCCCAACGATTCTGAGGCCAGTCAGCAACCAGGTGTCAGTACCCAAAGAGCCCATTGACTCACTGCTTTCTCACAGACCCTGGAGTTGGAGGCTGTCTTAGATCTGAGCTCCACTGTCTTTGTGGGGTTTTTTTTGGGGGGGGCGTGAAGGGGGGTTGTATTGCATTTTTATTTATTTATTTATTTTAACATCTTTGTTGGAGTATAATTGCTTTACAATGGTGGGTTAAGTTTCTGCTGTATAACAAAATGAGTCAGCTATAGGTTATACATATATCCCCATTTCCCCTCCCTTTTGAGTCTCCCTCCCATCCTCCCTACCCCACCTCTCTAGGCAGTCACAAAACACCAAGCTGATCTCCCTCACAAAACACCGAGCTGATCTCCCTGTGCTATGCAGCTGCTTCCCACTAGGTATCTATTTTACATTTCATAATGTATATATGTCAGTGCCACTCTCTCACTTCATCCCAGCTTACCCTTCCCCCTCCCCGTATTCTCAAGTCCATTCTCTATGTCAGCGTCTTTATTGTATCTTGCCCTACATTCTTCAAAACCATTTTTTTATACACTCCATATATATGTGTTAGCATATGGTATTTGTTTTTCTCTTTCTGACTTATTTCACTCTGTATGACAGACTCTAGGTCCATCCACCTTCACTACAAATAACTCAATTTCATTTCTTTTTATGGCTAAGTAATAGTCCATTTTATACATGTGCCACATCTTCTTTATCCATTCATCTGTCATTGGACACTTAGGTTGCTTCCCTGTCCTGGCTATTGTAAATAGAGCTACAATGATCATTGTGGTACATGTCTCTTTTTGAATTATGGTTTTCTCAAGGGTATATGCCAAGTAGTGGGAGAGCTGGGTTGTATGGTAGTTCTATTTTTAGTTTTTTAAGGAACCTCCATACTGTTCTCAATAGTGGCTGTATCAATTTACATTCCCACCAAGAGTGCAAGAGGGTTCCCTTTTCTCCACACCCTCTCCAGCATTTATTGTTTGTAGATTTTTTGATGATAGCCATTCTGACTGGTGTGAGGTGATATCTCATTGTAGTTTTTCTTTTTTCTTTTTTTTGCGGTACGTGGGCCTCTCACTGTTGTGGCCTCTCCTATTGTGGAGCACAGGCTACGGACGCGCAGGCTCAGTAGCCATGGCGCACAGGCCCAGCCGCTCCGTGGCATGTGGGATCTTCCTGGACCGGGGCACGAACCCGTGTCCCCTGCATCGGCAGGTGGACTCTCAACCACTGCGCCACCAGGGAAGCCCTCTCATGGTAGTTTTGATTTGCATTTATCTAATGATTAGTGATATTAACCATCCTTAAATGTATTTGTTGGCAATTGGTTTATCTTCTTTGGAGAAATGTCTATTTAGATCTTCTGCCCATTTTTGGATTGGGTTGTTTGTCTTCTTGATATTGAGCTGCATGAGCTGTTTGTATATCTTGAAGATTAATCCTTTGTCAGTTGCTTAGTTTGCAAATATTTTCTCCCATTCTGAGGATTGTCTTTTCGTCTTGTTTATGGTTTGCTTTGCTGTGCAAAAGCTTTTAAGTTTCATTAGGTCCCGTTTATTTATTTTTGTTTTTATTTCCATTTCTCTAGGAGGTGGCTCAAAAAGGATCTTGCTGTGATTTATATCATAGAGTGTTCTGCCTATGTTTTCCTCTAAGAGATTCATAGTGTCTGGCCTTGCATTTAGGTCTTTAATCCATTTTGAGTTTATGTTTGTGTATGGTGTTAGGGAGTGTTCTAATTTCATTCTTTTACATGTAGCTGTCCAGTTTTCCCAGCACCACTTACTGAAGAGGCTGTCTTTTCTCCATTGAATATTCTTGCCTCTTTTATGAAAGATAAGGTTACCATACGGGCGTGGATTTATCTCTAGGCTTTCTATCCTGTTCCATTGATCTATATTTCTGTTTTTGTGCCAGTACCATACTGTCGTGATTATTGTAGCTTTGTAGTATAGTCTAAAGCCTGGGGCCTGATTCCTCCAGCTCTGTTTTTTTCCTCAAGCTTGCTTTGGCTATTGGGGGTCTTTTGTGTTTCCATACAAATTGTGAAATTTTATGTTCTAGTTCTGTGAAAAATGACATTGGTAGTTTGATAGGGATTGCATTGAATGTGTAGATTGCTTTGGGTAGTAGAGTCATTTTCACAATGTTGATTCTGCCAATCCAAGAATATGGTGTATCTCTCCATCTGTTTGTATCATCTTTAATTTCTTTCATCAGGGTCTTATAGTTTTCTGCATACAGGTCTTTTGTCTCCTTAGGTAGGTTTATTCCTAGGTATTTTATTCTTTTTGTTGCAATGGTAAATGGGAGTGTTTCCTTAATTTCTCTTTCAGAGTTTTCATCCTTAGCATATAGGAATGCAAGAGATTTCTGTGCATTAATTTTGTATCCTGCTACTTTACCAAATTCATTGATTACCTCTAGTAGTTTTCTGGTAGCATCTTTAGGATTCTCTGTGTATTATACCATGTTATCTGCAAACAGTGACAACTTTACTTCTTCTTTTCCAATCTGGATTCCTTTTATTTCTTTCTCTTCTCTGATTGCTGTGGCTAAAACTTCCAAAACTATGTTGAATAATAGTGGTAATAGTGGACAACCTTGTCTTGTTCCTGATCTTAGTGGAAATGGTTTCAGTTTTTCACCTTTGACAATGATGTTGGCTGTGGGTTTGTCATACATGGCCTTTATTATGTTGAGGTGAGTTCCCTCTATGCCTACTTTCTGGAGAGTTTTTTTTAAATGGGTGTTGAATTTTGTCAAGAGCTTTTTCTGCATCTATTGAGATGATCATATGGTTTTCTTCCTTCAATTTGTTAATATGGTGTATCACATTGATTGATTTCTGTATATTGAAGAATCCTTGCATTCCTGGGATAAACCCCATTTGATCATGGTGTATCATCCTCTTAATGTGTTGCTGGATTATGTGTGCTAGTATTTTGTTGAGGATTTTTGCATCTATGTTCATCAGTGATATTGGCCTGTAATTTTCTTTTTTTATGACATCTTTGTCTGGTTTTGGCATCAGGGTGATGGTGGCTTCATAGAATGAGTTTGGGAGTGTTCCTCCCTCTGCTATATTTTGGAAGAGTTTGAGAATGACAGGTGTTAGCTCTTCTCTAAATGTTTGATAGAATTCGCCTGTGAAGCCATCTGGTGCTGGGTTTTTGTTTGTTGGAAGATTTTTAATCACAGTCTCAATTTCAGTGCTTGTGATTGGTCTGTTTACACTTTCAATTTCTTTCTGGTTCAGTCTTGGAAGGTTGTGCTTTTCTAAGAATTTGTCCATTTCTTCCAGGGTTTCCTTTTTTTTTTTTTTTTTTTTTGCGGTACACGGGCCTCTCCCTGTTGCGGCCTCTCCCGTTGCAGAGCACAGTCTCCAGATGTGCAGGCTCAGCGGCCATGGCTCATGGGCCCAGCCGCTCCACAGCATGTGGGATCTTCCCGGACCAGGGCACGAACTCGTGTCCCCTGCATCGGCAGGCAGACTCTCAACCACTGCGCCACCAGGGAAGCCCAGAGTTTCCATTTTATTGGCATACAGTTGCCTGTAGTAATCTCTCATGAACCTTTGTATTTCTGCAGTGTCAGTTGTTACTTCTCCTTTTTCATTTCTAATTCTGTTGATTTGAGTCTTCTCACTTTTTTATTGATAAGTCTGGCTAATGGTTTATCAATCTTGTTTATCTTCTCAAAGAACCAGCTTTTAGTTTTATTGATCTTTGCTATTATTTCCTTCATTTCTTTTTCATTTATTTCTGATCTGATCTTTATGATTTCTTTCCTTCTGCTAACTCTGGCAGTTTTTTGTTCTTCTTTCTCTAATTGCTTTAGGTGTATGGTTAGGTTGTTTATTTGAGATTTTTCTTGTTTCTTCAGGTATGATTGTACTGCTATAAACTGCGCTCTTAGAACTGCTGTTGCTGCATCCCCATAGGTTTTGGGTCATCATGTTTTCATTGTCATTTGTTTCTATGTATTTTTTGATTTCCTCTTGGATGTCTTCAGTGATCTCTTGGTTATTTAGTAGTGTATTGTTTAGCCTCCATATGTTTGTATTTTTTACAGTTTTTTTTCCTGTAATTGATATCTAGTCTTATAGAATTGTGTTTGGAAAAGATACTTGATAAGGTTTCAACTTTCTTAAATTTACCAAGGCTTGATTTGTGACCCAAGATATGACCTATTCTGGAGAATGTTCCATGAGCACTTGAGAAGAAAGTGTATTCTGTTGTTTTTGGATGGAATGTCCTATAATATCAATTAAGTCCGTCTTGTTTAATGTGTCATTTAAAGCTTGTGTTTCCTTATTTATTTTCATTTTGGATGATCTGTCCATTGGTGAAAGTGGGGTGTTAAAGTCCCCTACTATGATTGTGCTACTGTTGACTTCCCCTTTTATGGCTGTTAGCATTTTCCTTATGTATTGAGGTGCTCCTATGTTGGGTGCATAAATACTTACAATTGTTATGTCTTCTTCTTGGATTGATCCCTTGATCATTATGTAGTGTCCTTCTTTGTCTCTTGTAATTGTCTTTCTTTTAAAGTCTATTTTATCTGATAGGAGAATTGCTACTCCGGCGTTCTTTTGATTTCCATTTGCATGGAATATCTTTTTCCATCCTCTCACTTTCCATCTGAAGGTGTCCCTAAGTCTGAAGTAGGTCTCTTGTAGACAGCATATATATGGGTCTTGTTTCTGTATCCATTCAACCAGTCTATGTCTTTTGGTTGGAGGATTTAATCCATTTACATTTAAGGTAATTATCGATATGTATGTTCCTATTACCATTGTCTTAATTGTTTTGGGTTTGTTTTTGTAGGTCTTTTCCTTCTCTTGTGTTTCCTGCCTAGAGAAGTTCCTTTAGCATTTGTTGTAACAGTGGTTTGGTGGTGCTGAATTCTGTTAGCTTTTGCTTGTCTGTAAAGTTTGTAATTTCTCCATCAAATATGAATGAGATCCTTGCTGGGTAGAGTAATCTTGGTTGTACGTTTTTCTCTTTCATCACTTTAAATATGTCCTGCCACTCCCTTCTGGCTTGCAGAGTTTCTGCCAAAAAATCAGCTGTTAACCTTATGGGGATTCCCTTGTATATTATTTGTTGCTTTTCCCTTGCTGCTTTTAATATTTTTCCTTTGTATTTAATTTTTGATAGTTTGATTAATATGTGTCTTGGTGTGTTTCTCTTTGGATTGGACTCCCTGTGCCTCCTGGACTTGATTGACTATTTCGTTTCCATATTAGACAAGCTTTCAACTATAACCTCTTCAAATATTTTCTCAGTCCCTTTCTTTTTCTCTTCTTCTTCTGGGACCCCTATAATTCGAATGTTGGTGCACTTAATGTTGTCCCAGAGGTCTCTGAGACTGTCTTCAATTCTTTTCATTCTTTTTTCTTTTTCTGCTCTGCGGCAGTTATTTATAGTATTTTACCTTCCGGGTCACTTATCCGATCTTCTGCTTCAGTTATTCTGCTATTGATTCCTTCTAGAGAATTTTTAATTTCATTTATTGTGTTGTTCATCATTGTTTGTTTGCTCTTTAGTTCTTCTAGGTCCTTGTTAAACGTTTCTTTTACTTTCTCCATTCTATTTCCAAGATTTTGGATCATCTTTTCTATCATTACTCTGAATTCTTTTTCAGGTAGACAGCCTATTTCCTCTTCATTTGTTTGGTCTGGTGGGTTTTTACCTTGCTCCTTCATCTGCTGCATATTTCCCTGTCTTATTTTGCTTAACTTACTGTGTTTGTGATCTCCTCTTCACCGGCTGCAGGTTTGTAGTTCCCACTGCTTTTGGTGTCTGCCCCCAGTGGGTAAGGTTGGTTCAGTGGCTTGTGTAGTCTTCCTGGTGGAGGGTTCTGTTGCCTGTGTTCTGGTGGATTAGGTTGGATCTTGTCTTTTTGGTGGGTAGGACCATGTCCAGTGTTGTGTTTTCGTGTGTCTGTGACCTTATTATGATTTTAGGCAGCCTCTCTGCTAATGCGTGGGGTTTTGTTCCTGTCTTGCTAGTTGTTTGGCATGGGGTATCCAGCACTGTAGCTTCCTGGTTGTTGAGTGGAGCTGTGTCTTAGTGTTGAGACAGAGATCTCTGGAAGATCTCTCACTGACTGATATTACGAGGGGCTGGGGGCTCTCTGGTGGACCAGTGTCCTGAACTTGGCTCTCCCACCTCAGAGACTCAGTCCTGACACCTGGCTGGAGCACCAAGACACTGTCAGCCACATGGCTCAGAAGAAAAGGGTGAAAAGAAAAAAAATGAAAGCAAGAAAAAAATAATAAAATAACGTTATTAAAATAAAAAAATATTATTAAAATAAAATAATTAAACAGTAACTTAAAAAAAAAGAGAGGGAGCAACCAACCAATAAAGAAATCAACCAATATAACAAGAACTAAAAACTATACTAAAAAAAGAAAGACAGAACCTTAGGACAAATGATAAAAACAAACCTATACAGACAAAATCACACAAAGAAGCATACACATACACACTCACAAAAAGGAAAAAGAAAAAATATATATATATATATAAAGGAAGAGAGTATCCAAATCAATAAACAAATCTACCAGTGATAATAAGCTCTAAATACTAAACTAAGATAAACATAAAACTAGAAACAAATTAGACAGAGAAAGCAAACCCCTAGTCTACAGTTGCTCCCAAAGTCCACCACCTCAATTTTGGGATGATTCGTTGTCTATTCATATATTCCACAGATGCAGGGTACATCAAGGTGATTGTGGAGATTTAATCCGCTGCTCCTGAGGCTCACGGAGAAATTTCCCTTTCTCTTCTTTGTTCACACAGCTCTTGGGGTTCAGCTTTGGACTTGGCCCCATCTTTGCATGTAGGTCACCCTCTGGCATCTGTTCTTCACCCAGACAGGAGGGGGTTAAAGGAGAGGCTGATTCGGGGGCTCTGGTTCACTCATGCCAGTGGGGAGGAAGGGGTACAGAATGTGGGGCGAGCCTGAGGTGGCAGAGGCCAGCGTGATGTTGCAATAGCCTGAGGCGTGCCATGTGTTCTCCCAGGGAAGTTGTCCCTGGGTCCTGGGACCCTGGCAGTGGCGGGCTGCACAGACCCCCCAGGTGGGGAGGTGTGGACTGTGACCTGTGCTTGCACACAAGATTCTTGGTGGCTGCAGCAGGAGCGTTAGCGTTTCATGCCCGTCTCTGGTGTCTACGCTGATAGCCATGGCTCGCGACCGTCTCTGTAGCTCGTTTATGCAGTGCTCTGAATCCCCTCTCCTCGCACACCCCAGAACAATGGTCTATTGACTCTTAGGCAGTTCCAGGCTTTTTCCCAGACTCCCTCCCAGCTAGCTGTGGCACACTAGCCCCCTTCAGGCTGTGTTCACACAGCCAACCCCAGTCCTCCCCCTGGGATCCTACCTCTGAAGCTGAAGCCTCAACTCCCAGCCTCCACCCGCCATGGCAGGTGATCAGACAAGTCTCTCGGGCTGGTGAGTGCTGGTTGGCACAGATCCTCTGTGTGGGAATCTCTCCGCTTTGCCCTCTGCACACCTGTGGCTGCGCTCTCCTCTGTGGCTCTGAAGCTTCCCCCCCTCCTGCCCATCCCCCATCTCCACCAGTGAAGGGGCTTCCTAGTGTGTGAAAACCTTTTCTCCTTCACAGCTCCCTCCCAGAGGTGCAGGTCCCATCCCTATTCTTTTGTCTCTGTTTTTCCTTTTTTCTTTTGCCCTACCCAGGTACATGGGGAGTTTCTTGCCTTTTGGGAAGTCTGAGGTCTTCTGCCAGCATTCAGTAGGTGTTCTGTAGGAGTTGTTCCACATGTAGATGTATTTTTGATGTATTTGTGGGTAGGGAGTGATCTCCATATCTTACTCCTCCACCATCTTGAAGGTCCTCTCTGTCTCTGTGTTTTGAGCTCTCTGACTTTATTGTAAATTCCCACATTTTGTTTGGTGATACTTCTTGGTAAGTCATCCTATTCTGTTGAAAAGAGGAGAAAACATGTGATGTTGGGAACAGCTGTTGGAAAACTGGGCCCCTCATAGTTAAGACGTGTTAGGGAATTCTAAAGGCAAAATGGGTTCCACCTGGTCAAAAACTCTTTCTCCACCTCCCTCCAAAACTCCTGCTTCCTATAGGTATAGCCACTAAGGACCAAGATATTGTGTTTTCTTGGAAAATGGGTAAACTTTTGGATCATTTGGAATTGCAGCGGCCACTTTGGGGAAACTTTGACTTAGATAAACCTACCTTAAGGAGCACCCATGAAAAGAGAAGATCTTAAACTCCTCGGTCACAATGGAATGCCTTATTTGATTGGTATACAGATGCTTCCAAAAGAAAAATGACACCAAACATAGCTTATCTAAAAGAAGTGTGCCTGAGGTCTTGGACCCCACTGTATCAGTTAACCAGATAGTTTACATTAAAATGTGAAGACCTCTTTCTCTGGGCTTGAGGCCCTAGGCCATTCTATATCAGTTTGACCTGGGGGTGTGGGAGGGAGGAATGGGGGCAGGAGGACAAAGTAGCTAAGGTAAGTCACACAGGTGCTACATGCCTATGTGATTGACCCCCAGTAAAATACCTGGACACCAAGGCCTAGGTGAACTTCCCCATTTAGCAACACTTCACACATGTTGTCACACATCATTGCTGGGAGAATCAAGCATGTCCCTATGCAACGCCACTAGCAGCGGACACCTGGAAGCTTGTATCTTGTTTCTCCTGGACATCATCCATGTGCTTTTCCCCTTTGCTGATTTTGATCTGTATCTTTTCTCTGTAATACATCACAACTATGAGTATAACAGCCTTTCTGAGTCCTGTGAGTCCTAGTGAGTCATCAAGCATGAGGTTGGTCCTGAGACTCCAAACTTTTGGAGGTCCATAGCCCTCCAAAAGTTTGTTCTTTAATTGGTTACTCATTCTTTAGAAAATAATTTACTCAAAGAAACAACAATACAGAGTGGTTGAGTTTTCAGGAGAAAAAAAAAACATTTAAATCATCATGAAGTAGAAATTAATTTAGCATGCACTTATTTTTTGAACTGATCCACTTGCCTTTTACCACTTATGTTCTTACACTTCTTACACTTTGTTCCCTAAAAAAAAAATATGTTTTGGCTACACCAGGGATTAACAGTGCAATGTTGGCAAGCTGGTCTGGGGCCCTAAGCTCCTTTTTTTAATCTTCTTTACAACATGATTTCTTTGGGAAAATAAATCCTGTAACAGAGAGGGAGAAAGGAATACAACAGGTCAAAGAACACTTACCTCCACGCACCTCCTCCCATTACAAATCTAGTAACTATTAGCCACCCAGAATCCATCAAAAAATAACTCTCTCACTTTTGGAGGAGGACTCTGATGCCACCCATTAAGGCTGCTGACCACCACATATTAGCCTGCCCGACATCAAAGATGATCAGCCAGCAAGAAATAGAACTGTTTCTCCACATCCTTCTTCTTCATGCCTCCAAAACATACTCCTTGCTTCCCAGTTCCAGGTGGGCCTAGGTCAGTCATTTCTATGTGTAGGTCAGATATGTGAAACTCAGATTTACTTTGAAATGCATGTCAAGCTAAACTTAATTTCAAAATATATATACAATGCACAGCAAAGGAAACCATAAACAAGACAAAAAGACAATCCTCAGAATGGGAGAAAATATTTGCAAATGAGGCAACGGACAAAGGATTAATCTTCAAAATATACAAGCAGCTCATACAGCTCAATATCAAAAAAACAAACAACCTAATCAAATAATGGGCAGAAGACCTAAACAGACATTTCTCCAAAGAAGACATACAGATGGCCAACAAACACATGAAAGGATGCTCAACACCACTGATTATTAGAGAAATGCAAATCAAAACTACAATGAGGTATCACCTCACACTGGTCAGAATGGCCATCATCAAAAAATCTACAAGCAATAAATGCTGGAGAGGGTGTGGAGAAAAGGGAACCCTCTTGCACTGTTGGTGGGAATGTAAATTGATACAGCCACTATGGAAAACAGTATGGAGGTTCCTTAAAAAACTAAAAATAAAATTACCATATGACCCAACAATCTCACTACTGGGCATATACCCAGAGAAAACCATATTCAAAAAAACACATGCACCCCAGTGTTCATAGCAGCACTATTTACAATAGCCAGGACATGGAAGCAACCTAAATGTCCATCAACAGAGGAATGGATAAAGAAGATGTAGTACATATATACAATGGACTATTAATCAGCCATAAAAAAGGAACGAAATTGGGTCATTTGTAGAGACATGGATGGACCTAGAGAATGTAATAGACAGTGAAGGAAGTCAGAAAGAGAAAAGCAAATATCGTACAATAACACATATATGTGGAATCTAGAAAAATGGTATAGATGATCTTATTTGCAAAGCAGAAATAGAGACACAGACATAGAGAACAAATGTATGGATACGAAGAGGGAAAGGGGAGGGGGAGGGAGGAATTGGGAGACTGGGATTGACACATATACATTATTGATACTATGTATAAAACAGACAACTGATGGGAACATACTGTATAGCACAGGGAACTCTACCTAATGCACTGTGGTAACCTAAATGGGAGGGAAGTCCAAAAGGGAGGGGATATCTGTATGTGTATGGCTGATTTATTTCGTTGTGCAGTGGAGGCTAACACAACATTACAAAGCAACCATACTCCAATAAAAATTAATAAAAAAATTTTAAAAAAATATATATAATGGAATATTATTCATCCATAAAAAAGAATGAAATGCCATTTGCAGCAACATAGATAGACCTAGAGATTATCATACGAAGTGAAGTAAGTCAAACAGAGAAAGATAAATATCATATGATATCACTCATATGTGGAATCTGATTTTTAAAAATGATACAAATGTACTTATTTATAAAACAGATTCACAGACTTCAAAATAAAACTTATGGTTACCAAAGGGGAAACACGGCGGGGAGAGATAAATTAGGAGCTTGGGATTAACATACACACACTACTATATATAAAATACTAAATATAAAGTAACCAACAAGGACCTACTGCATAGCACAGGGAATTCTCCTCAATATTCTGTAATAACCTATATGGGAAAAGAATCTGAAAAACAGTGAATATATGTATATGTATAATTGAATCACTTTGCTGTACACCTGAAACTAACATAACATTGTAAATCAACTATACTCCAATAAAATTTAAATATTTATATAGTACATATACATTCCCTCTGAGGGTTTTTCTTGCAATTAATTCACAATGCTGAAGAAAAGTGAAGTCCACGTCGAGCTTTTGAGGCATGCCAAGTTCTGAAGTTTCCCTTTCATTCTCCTCCAGCATTATCACTCAGGATCCGTAAGAGTTCATACCCTAGTCAATTAAAGATATTTTTCATACTATCTCCCCATGAAATGCTTATTACTCCATTATCCTCTAATGGAAGCAGAGATTGGATTGATGTGCTTTGGAGATGGAGGAAGGGACCTTAAGCCAAGGAACAGAGGCAGCTACTAGGAGCTGAAAAAGGCAAGGAAACCTATTCTCCTCTCAGAGCCTCCAGAAGGAACCAGCCCTGCTGACACTTTTGACATTAGCCCAGTGAAACTGATTTCAGACTTCCGACTTCCAGAACCTCAAGAGAACAAATTTATCGTGTTGTAAGCAACTAAGTTTGTGGTAATTTGTTTTAGCAACTGTAGAAAATGTACCATATTTATGGACCAAAATGTTCTTCTCTGTGGGAAGAAGCACAAAATTCTGTTGGGGGTAGGGGGCAGGGCTCCTCTGCAAGCACGTAGATTAACTTCATTCAAAAGCTATTTTACACACAGCCTTCCTTTCTGAGTGCTTAAATTAGAGCTAAACTATCACAGGAAGGAAAAAAATAGCATTTGGTGAATTTTTAAAATTATAACTTATCTTAAAGATATTTGCCATGGCTAGAGACAGTCTTTGTGGGGCAATTGGCCTTTAAACAGAGAAAATAATGATCCAAGTTTCAGATTCCTGCATTAAGGTTTATTACATGCGATGTCTGGGTTATATTAAACTCCTGGAAATCAGGGTTTATAATGGAATGGCTGACATACCCTTAACTTTAATAGCCTTTCCAAGTACTGCAATAGTGAGCATTACTTTTTAATGTCATAAAATGATGGTTAAAACACTACAGAATTTTCTCAAGACAGATAAGCAGGTGTTCAAGAGAGCAGAACTATTTAAACTTCATTGATTTATGGTCTTTCTTATATTGAAGGCCAAAAGTTTTATTGAATTCCCACAGTAGATACTCTGAACTTAATTTTCTAAAATAGTAGGAGTATTTCAGCGTTCCCCATATATATTAACTTCTTCATTTTAACACTTGTGCTTCTGTATTTTTAAAGTTACTAGGCATAATGAAATAGAAGCTATAGCCAAAAGTGTCAGTTATTCTACGTTTTCTTTTTATTGGTTGACTTTTCAAAGTACATTGTGTGTAGTAAAACCCAATGCATGGCTACTAAATCATATAATCTAGGAACACAAGCCCCCAACTAATCATTTAAGCTGCACAATATTTCTGTCACCCTTTAGCACTGTGAATATGACATAACTTCTTATTTAGTGTGAAAGAATGTCAAGGCATTTATCATCACTCCTTCCCTCCCAGTTGCTCTTTCAACCCACCCCTAACCCGATATCTCCAATCTTTATGCTGCCTGCCAAAAGTAAAGTGGCTATCAGAAACGCCCCAATAAACTATCAAACATTTAATATGATCTGTTAGCATTTTCTGCTGGTTTACATAAAAATCAATACTTTTATAACTCTAGGACACAACCCTAACGATTTAGTGAAACTGATGTTTACTGTTGAATAAAATAGAAAGACCATTAGCTCTCAAAACCAAATAACATTAGAGAAAGCTAGAAGCAAAATAACTACTATTATTTAGATATGTGGATACCAAAGCATCTGAAACCCCAACTTGTTTTAGTACTGACTATAATAGCAATAAATCCCTCTTGGGAGAGGAATAGTTGGAGGGTGAGTCAGGCAGTGTATGAATAAACTCACAGCTTATAATGCATTAACTCCTTTGCTTTCCTCTCTATGTTCCCAGGCTCTGACAACAAAATGAGTCAAAGCTAGGAAATAAAACAGTGTTAGAACCATGTCAAGAAGAAAATGGCAACACATTATCAAAAAATGTAAAACATAGCCAGTAACAGTTCAGGGAAGCTTAGAATCCACCTGGTTTAATCAACATATCTATGTAACTTCTACTCATGTGAACAATTTTGTTATAATCCAAGAACATACCAAAAACATGTCCCTCTAAAAATAGATATGGGGGAGAGATAAATGAGGAGTTTGGCATTAGCATATACACACTACTGTATATAAAATAGATAACCAAAAAGAACCTACTGTATAGCACAGGGAACTATACTCAATATTTTGAATTAACCTATAAGGGAAAAGAATCTGAAAAAGAATAGATACATATATGTGTATAACTGAATCACTTTGCTATACACCTGAAACTAACACATTGTAAATCAACTATACTTCAATTAATTTCTTTAATTAAAAAAATAAAAATAGATATCAATATGCGGTTGTTCTAAAATGATGGGTCCAATGCCAGAGCATATGCTGATATTCTTTCAACAAAATCATTTTTATTATTTAGTCAAAATCAGTCTGCTTGGGCTTCCCTGGTGGCGCAGTGGTTGAGAGTCCGCCTGCCGATGCAGGGGACACGGGTTCGTGCCCCGGTCCAGGAAGATCCCACGTGCCGCGGAGCGGCTGGGCCCGTGAGCCATGGCCGCTGAGCCTGCGCATCCGGAGCCTGTGCTCCGCAACGAGAGAGGCCACAACAGTGAGAGGCCCGCGTACTGCAAAACAAACAAACAAACAAAAAACCAGTCTGCTTCACTGAAATTTCTCATGGCTCCTTCAATTCCAAATACCAAGCAATTGGATTGAAAGGGAAGCCTTCATTTTTGAATAAATAAGAGATGCACAGAACAGTTTAAGTTTCTTCTTGGTCGAATCTGTAAAACATAAAGATACGCAGTTATTTTCGTTGTTTATAAGATTGTGTCTTTGTTTTGTTTAAAAACATCATTCAAACAGGAGTATAATCAAATGGAACTTTCCTCCCATAAAAATGGTCAGGTATTTGAACAAATTCCCCTGCGCTATTTCTCATCTGCTTTGTCAAGCAGAAGGTATGGAGCAGTGAGAAGACTAAAGGTCAGAGAAGCTGGAATTCTAACCCTCTTCCGTTATTGGAAAACTCTGCCAGAGGGCCAGTATCACTTTGCCACATAACAACATTCACTGTGCCCTAACTTGAGTTATAACAACTTCTCCCACTTCAATACCCCTTTCTTCTACAGGTAATTCCTATATTCAAATTTCCTAAAATAATCCTCCAGGTTCCAAATTGTTTTTGGACACTTTGTGACAATAGGAAGTTTTCTAGTTTAGAGAACTTTCAACATGCCTTTCCTCTGAAATGAAATTTCAGACTTTGATCGTATAAGGTCTCTTATTTCTTTAAGTTTAATGTGGCGTTATTAGGGATGGGAGAAGGGTTAACTTACCATTTTATTTTGAAAATATATATGAGAAAATAATGAATAGCTACATCTGGAATTTTTTTTAATTTGAGGAAGTCAGGTAATTATGTAATAATTCTAAAATTAAATAGTGAAATTATATGCATGTGCTTTTAAAGATTCTAATTATAATGTTGTCCCAGCTGATCTGTATTAATTAAAGTAAATTTTAATAGTAAGTACACAACAAGGATGACTTTCTTCTTTGGTGTCCTTACCTAATATTTCCAAGATCGATAGATGGATGGATAGAAAGAAATATATGTATAGATACAAAAATATTATTAACTATGGCTGTCATTTGAATCAATTGTCTGAGAAAGACTATGGTATTCCTCTAAGAGAGACAACTACTTTTTTTTAGGAAACTACCTTAACAGACTATTAGCATCTGAAATATGGGTCCGCTAGGCAGATGGAAGAAGTTTAGAAAAGAAAGACTTAAGTTACTCTGTGTGATGTAGTAGAGCATTTGGAGGTATCCACCAGTGCTTTAGGAAAGGAATTGGGGCCCTGAAAGGGTAACTGGAAGAAGTGTCAAGAAAGAGGGAACCCAACAACATGGCAGAGCCAGATTACACAGTGGGGCATGGTCTTGCAGGAACTGTAGATACATTTCCAAGAATAATGTTACAATTAATAGATGTTTCCTATCTACGTGGTATGGACTCTCTACTCTCCCCAAACTTTAGCTAAAATCTATTTTAAGTAGGGACACTGGCAAAGTGAGCTGAGACCCAAGTGATGAATTGAGGAGAGTGGGAAAGGCAACGGAGTAAAGCAACTGACGACCAGATGGACGACAATCCCCCACTTCCCACGTGGACAACAGGAAGTTGACTCCTGCAGGGAGTGCATGAAGAGGAGGAAGAGGCTACATCCTGCCATCCAGAGCTGAGGTCCATTAAGTCAGCAGAAATGTAAGTGATGTTAGGGGAGAAGAAGGTCCCAACAAGAACCTACACTATGCCTCTCCCTGGAGTTGAGAAGTCTCTGGGTGTGTCTGGAAAACTGGGAATACAGGCATAAAGGAGTCAATCTGAGGATCTAGCATGCCTTTGACTTCTTGTCCGCATATAAACACATCTATACCAGCTTAACACACACACACACACACACACACACACACACACACACACACACACAGATACACATACACAATAAACACTCTATCGGGACTTTAATCACCATCTTGTTTCATTTCTTCTCACCAGAAGAAGTTCTAATATACATTAGAAGAATTGTCTACAAAAGCTATCTCCACCTCCTCACCTTACATCCTCTTTTTAATCCATACCAATCTACTTCCATTATCATTGCTTTCACAAAATTGATTTCAATAAGTTCACAAAATGACCATCTTTTAAATTCTACAGTTAGTGAATACCATTTAGTAATTGTCTTTATTTGAAAATAGACAATTACTAAATGGTATTCACTACAGTTAGTGAATACCATTTAGTAATTTTCTATTTCAAACAGAGACTCTAACAATTAATTTGAAAATGAAAGAGTTAATGATCAGTGGTTCCAATTTAACAAGTAAAGACAATTTCTTATGTCACAGTGGGTTTCTTCTTGTAAAAACTAACTGGCACTTTTTCATCCTTATCTTACTTGCACTCTCTGCTTCATTTGGCGCTCATGATCCCTCTACCCTATTTTGAAACTCTGTCTTCAACTTCCTCTTGTAACTTTGGGCTTTTCTTTTCAATTTCATAAGCTCCACTTCCACTGTACAGCTCTTGAATAATGGTATCACAGTAAGAGAGAGCAAAATGCATTCTGAGTCCTGCAAGAGGCTCGGTACGACTAGATTACAGAAGGTGGGGTAGGGTATAGTGAAAGATCAACTGGATAGGTGATGAGGGGTCAGATCATAAAGGGTTTTACAAGCCAGAGTAAGATGCTCAAGTTTTACCCTCAGATCAATAGACAGTCATTGAAATGGGTGATGATAAGTTTGGAATGATAAATGAGATTTTTCATCTTAGAAGGTCACTCTGGAGAAAGAATTGAGTATGTAAAGACTGGAAGGAGGAAGACCAGGTAAAGAGATGCTGTGATCATTCAAATGGGTAATTATAGTGGTCGGGACGTACACGTCTTATGGAAAATGGAGATAAAAGAAGTGGACAGATTCAAGAGATATTCAGGAAGCTGAATTGACAGAACTGGATGGCTGATTGAATGAAGAGAAAAGAGTTGAGAATGACACCCAGGTTTTTGGCTTGGAACACCAAGTGGATGGTCAGGCCACGCACTGATATAACGTATATGGGAGGAAGAAGAGAAGGTGACTGGAAGAGGTGGGCTGATGATTAATTAAGTCTGGGCAGGTTAAATTTAAGGTCTCTCCACCCAAGTGGAAATGTCCAGTACACAACTGATATATGCATCAGAATCTCAGCAGAGAGATTTGGACTGAAATATAATTTTGGAGATCATGAGAGTATAGAAAACAACTGGAGACGTGAGTTTGATCATTGAGCCCCTACTCTCCTGTATTCACCTCTTTCACATCAAACTGTAAGAACATAACCACGGACTGATCAAACAGTTGGGTTGAGAGCTCTAACGCTTGATGAGAAATTAATTAAAGGGGCCCAACTGGAGGTTCAAAAGCTAAATCTAGGTTTTTTGATGTCTTCTACCTGGATCTGTAAACATTAGAAGAGAGAAGGGCCAGGATGAACAAACAGAACAAGTGACCTCAGAAGAACCAAAGACAATTCACAGTACAAAAGAGAATTGTTTAAAAACTCTCATTGGGAACAGCAGGGATTTGAGAGAACATTATATCCATTACAAATGAAATAAAATAAAAGCAGAAGCTGCTATGATAGGAAATATCAGAGAACAAGAAAATATTCCTCAAAATCAAAAATATTAGCTTCAAAATAAAAAATTGACAGAAATTATAGAAGAAAAATTTAAGTAAATGTCCCAGGGTGTAGAATAAAAAGGCAAAAATGGGGTATGAGAAAAAGCATTTAGAAGACACAGAATCAATTCAGGAGGTCCAACATCCAGTTAATTTACTCAAAGTGCATTTAGATGCTCAAAGCAGCTTCTTTATTTCTTATAGATAGGTAATCCCATGATCCTCATGCACCCCCACCTGGTCAGTTGCAGAACCTATATATTAGTCCAAAACAGTAAATTCAACCCATTGCAATAATTTTAAAGCTCCTTTAGTAAAACTTCACCCTTTTGATTTCCTCTCCTTTCCTCTGCTTCTCCAAGATGGCAGGCAGTTAGGGAAAAGAAAAGTGTGTCATCTGTACTTCAAGGCAATGTGATGGAGGGCAAAATAGAGTCCTTGGATCCACGAGCATTCTCCTCTTGTACATCTCAACTACTGAGTACCAGGGTTGGTAGATCACCTCTTTCTGTCTCCAGGTGTTCTAGAATCTGCTCCCATTGTCTGTGCCTGGTATCTTTTGGCTGGATAAGGGCCAGCCCTGCTGGTGCTCCTGACTAGTGTGGCCTTACCCCAGTTGTTAAATGGCATGAGGAGCTCTCTGATCCTCTTCTTTGTGCCCCACTTGGATCCTGGCCATCATAGCTTCTGAACACCATGGCTTCTGCTGCTGGGGCACCTCACCACTTGCCACAATAGGCCAGAGCCTACTGCCTTTCAGCTCAACCAGCTTCTGTATCTCTTCTGGGAACTCAGGAGTGCTTGGAAAATAAACTGTGACTTCTTCCTCCTAACCAGGCTGGGCCACTGAATTTATCTTGGTGTCACCATTACCCAAATTGGTTCATGAGGCTTACAAACACCTTCTTCTACTGCCCCAGTCAAGGAACAAGCATTCCCCTTAACCTATTCAGCATGAGCTCCGCACTGTAGTGAAAAGCCCAGAGAGTACAGATCAAGTCACATCTGCCACTTTGGTCTCCTGTATCCAGCAACCACCCCACAGGAAGAAGAGAAGCAGGTTTGGAACATTTGATCTCTCTGCTGTGGTCCTCCTTTGCACTACTTTAGGTATATAATTTTCTATGGTCTTATCCACTAAGCCTGCCTTTTGATGTGTTAGAGAGGTAAGTAAAGGAATTTGGGAAATTTTTGTCTCTCTCAGAGATCGCTAGATTCCAAGTCTATCACTTTGCTTTGAACTCAAGCATCCCTTGTAAGTATCAGAAGCTGAATATAGACTCTTTGCATTGCTACTGTAAAAATTCTAACCCTACTCCTTAAAGCAAAGTGATGCTTCAAGTTAACCGGAGAAAAGTCCATGTACACAGAACAGCAAAAGAAGAGGGAATATTAATATTTTTTAATATACTCTCCTGCATTAACCTACTCTCTTGAGACTCTAACTCTCCTGCATTAACCTACTCTCTTAAGAATCTAACATACTTTATTGAGCTTTAATGGCTACCTCCGGGAGCATGGCTGTGGGAGTAGGAAGGAATGGGGAACTAGACAGTTGGAATTTTTCCTGTGTCTCATAATATGCATTATTTTAGTATTTTAATTAAGACTTTTGTACCATAGGGAATTAGGAAAATACTTTTGCCCGTACTTTGGGAAGGAATACCTCTTTGCCCAACAGTGTCACCTCGCTCATACCAGAAAGATGGTGATAGAAGTAGAGACTGGCAAACAACCTCTGTGTTTAGTGGAATGTCAATCGCAGGGGGCAATGCAATAGCATGACTAGCAGGCCAAAGCTAAGCCCCATGGAGCCTCTGCTTGAGCACATATAATGTAATATCCTAGCCTCACAAATAGCTATGGGACAAATCTCAGATAAGTGTTTCTAACATTCAAGCTGATCCAAGTTGGGGCTTCTGTAGTTTGACTTACACTTACACTCTTCCTCCTAGACAGCTCTTGAAGCCCCCTACTTCTCCTTTCCTCTGCCCTTATCATTATCCAAGCCTTTATCACTTCTCACCTTAATCAATGGGCTTTTGCCATTTCATACCTTGTCCTCAGCTCTATACCTGCTACCCTTGATAAATGTTTATTAAAGTGAATGAATAAATGGATGAATGCCTGATTTTGAGTCACTGAAATCTAGCTGGCATCCTCCATGCTCGCTACCCTCCTAGTTATTTAATAAAGAAAAATAATTTTTGTTATAAAGCATTTCTTCAGTACTTGAAATGTTTCCCTTTTACAAAGGGAAATTTCTACTTAATTGATAAGATGTATATTTTAAATCATGATAGTATATTTTGAGCCATACATGTGACATTAAAATATTTACTTAAGTACATGATGTTTCTGCACACTTTTCCTAATCATTAATTTCCCCAAATAATTCATTTGACCAATTAATATACAATTTTAATAAAGCAAAAAATATATTGATCTGATTCTTTAAATGTTGTGATAAATAAAACAGCTGCTCCTGAAGAACTGTAGGTAGTATATATAGGCTGCTATCTTGTTTTGAAGTAAAATTATCCTTAAGTCCTTGTTAAATAGTAATGCATTACAAGAACAGAAAGGAAATACTTTATAATAGAACTAGAAATAACTCAGTAGACTTTTGAATAAAAATTTACTTTGAAGGTGGCTTCGAAATTATTAAACTATATCCTGCTCCTCTCCACAGGCACATACGTCACATAGAAAATCTCTCTCTCTCTCTCTCACTCTCACTCTTGCTCTCTCTGTAACTTTTTGAGGTTCATAATTTGAAAACTGAAATTTCTCTGTGACCTTGAAAAAGAATTCTTGCCTAACCAAGGAGAAGGGTGGATTTGGGGAGTTGAGATTATTAATAATATTACAGGATGAAACATATAGAGATGCTTTCAGAGGTTAATCAGGCTGCAAAGTTAGTCACTAGACTTGCTGGCGAATTATCAGATCACTGAAGTCCTGATTCCAGTACAGAAATATGACCTTATTCAATCATTATTCACAGAAAAGGGAGGGGCAGATGCTCTAAACTGCACTGGTGGGAAGTTTTCCTCTACTCTATTTATTCTCAAAACAATACTTGGCCAACTGATCTTTTTAAATCTGCTAGTGTGATAGTTCTTATTTTTACAGGCCACTCTAATCATCTTTTTTGCCAGCCTGGGGATTAATCCCAAACAATTATCCCAAACAATCAGGATAGTTGGCAATAACTTCAGGGTAATTTAGATGCCTTGAAATCTCTGACTTGTAAAACCATCAGTTCATCCAACTCTGACATCATTAAGTAAGACTATTCTTTTTATCAGTGAAATCACTTGGTTCTTTCCAAGCTCTGCCCTCCCAAGTTCTGCATAAAGTATTATTTAAAATGTATAAATTATTACCATGGGATATTACGAACAAATAATTAGAAGAACAAGCAGACTCTTATGCTCTGCCATGCCATGACTTACCCATTTTTGAATTAAGTATCGAGTCTTGTCACCTTCTTGGATTAGCTTTATATGAAGTAGCCTCTTCTTCAGAGAGGTAAATCTATTTTAGACAATGACATTTGCTCATCAATATGTGGCTTAAAAAAAAAAAAATGAAAGAAAGCACCTGAGCCTTCAAATATAATAAGCTGAAACCTAAAATGGAATCACCTAAAAGTAGGAATACTAATTCGTATTAAAATCCACTATGTTTAAAATTTGAGCTGAATCAGGTACATTGTTGTAATTTCCTGAGCGTTTGTCTTGAAAACTAATTAGAAAATCTGGAGACAGTACTTGGTATTCCTAACATGTCCCAGAAGCCTTTGTGTTCATTCTTTCGATTCCAACGTCCCATTTGGAAGCAATCCAGAATCTAACAATAAAACAAGCTTGACTCACCAAGATTCACTTTCTCAATGTATATCAGTCAGGGAGACTATGGGAACAATGACTTGGTGTATGAGTGAGAGACAAAAAGTAAGAAAAGGTCTTCTATTACAATGACATATAAAACAGCTCTCCATCAAGAGTACATTTAGCTCTTTATAAAACAAACATGTTGTTTCTTTGCTTTTGTACACAGTTATGTCTTTAAACACGCAAGAGAAACCACACAGAATGAAGAACTGGATATCAATCATGTCAACATTATGCTCTGCTTATTCCTAAACCATAGGCTGGAATTGAGCTAACCTAAACTTCACTGAATGTTAATATAACAGCTGGCAACATACTTTCTTAAAAAAGGACTCCAAGAGTAATGAAAATGAAAATATAGCCCATGACATTGATCTAAGTTTTGACAGACGTTTTTGGTCAGCATAACATATGAGCTCAGAAATGAAGTTCCAGCCATGTATGTTTCAGAAAAGACTTCCTCTATAAATAAAGTTGTTATAGGAAATGACTAGCAGCATCATACCCTAAGCATCTTGGCCAATAATAAATTGAACATTAATGGAAACTGACTATTCCTTACATGTCCCCATAAGCTAACAGACTAAACATCCAAGGCATCTGGAATTACTTGCCCTGTTATGGGTTGTCATACAGTTTATCATCTCAGGGCCTATTTGGGGCTCTTAAAAGCCCCAGTAATTCTGCTGCAGAACTAAAATTCCATTTTGAGTAGCCGCAGGATTTGTTGATCAACAGGACAGGTGGAAAGAGAAGGGGCTTGATGAGAAGGACTTATCACCCTCTAATAATATGCACACAAGAGAAGGACGGGATGGATGCATTATTTTTAAATTGTGTCTGGCCAGCATGTCAGGACTGATTGAAGAATCCAGCAACAGTGAAAAGAGTCATGTCTGCCTTCAGACATGAAAAGCCAGTTATGCACTCTTATTTCTTGTCAACGGCTTAGATCGGTCTCTCATTTTTAGGACAAATAATAAGAAAAATCGTAAAGAAAATGTCAATTCCACCCCGCCATAAATTTAGCCAAAAAAGTTTTGTAACTAATAGCCTTCCTCCCCTTTCTGTAGAAAGGCAATATGGTGTGAAAATGTTTTCTCCTAAGTGATGGAATGTACAGTCATGCACCAGCAACTCAACTGGGTGCTGAATATCAACGTGCCTGTTCTGGAAGAAACTGCTCTGGGGTTAGAGGGAGCACACTGTTGGAAAGAGAGTCACTTCAGTGCAGGAGGGAAGCCGTGCATCTATTTCAGAAGATGGAGGTTTATCTTCCAGTGGAGGGCTTTGATACTATTCATATGCTAACAATATCACCATTTCCTCACAGCACTCAATACACAGGGAATAAAAGACGTCATTTGCTGACATGGGGCGCAACACTTTCTGTCCAGCATACTGATCAAAAATCTGCATTCAGCTTCCAAGGCGAAGCCACCACATAACCTTTAAATTGTTCTTTGAACACTTTAAATTTCTGGTCAAAATAATTTCCCATTTTAGAGAATAAAATGATGAAACAAAGAACTCTAACTGTATTTTCCCTCCGCTCCTAACACGTAGTTTTAGTGCCCCGAGGGCTCCTTTCATCTGGTCTAAGTGCTGGCATATGATGTGATTGTTAACAGAGCCGGCCACCAGATGAAGTGAATTATCTCAACTGCCAAAGCTCCCACTTTCTTTCCAATTTAAACATCAATTTAACACAGAAACTGAAGGGTATTATGAAAGCTTTAATATGAACCATTTCAGACATGAGGAAAAAAATACTGGAAGGTTTTTTCAAACTATCAAACAAATATGTAATTTTTTGAACCTGAAGATGAGTCAGGAAAACGAGTGGAACAGCAGAACACACAGGATACTCACTTTAACCGACAGCAAGAGAGAAGGACCTCTTTGTCTTAAATAAACATGCTTTTCAGAACAGGGAGGATTTTACTAAAGAAAATGAAATTGTGAGGTCATGAACTAAACACAGCGATCAACAGCAAAGAGAAGACTTCTGCTTTAAAACATTTCAAAATGCATATCATCAACCTGGACGATCTGGGATGTTTTTAGTGGTCTCCTCTGGATTATTAGGGTCCTTTTCATTATACAACTTGCCTTTCTCATGGAAATTTTTTCTCCATTTGGATCACTAGCTGGTAACAGAATGTGCTAGCATATGTCCCAAATACCTCTTTGAAAATGAGACCACTTCGTAGCTAACTCATAACAATAAAACTTGATGCTTTCTCACACAACATAGAGCTCTTCCTAGTATATGCCACAAAAATTAAAACATATACATTTATGTCAAAAGAATATGAATTATTATTTATCTTTAATCTTTTTAAGCCTTCATAATGAAAATGGTATTAATATGCAAAATGTGTAAATAACTGTGTTCACAATTAGAAAAATTTGCCCTTGTGAAAATATGAGATTTGAAGAACTGAAATAAGATTTGAAGAGTCATATTTAAATAAGATTTAATAATATACAAGTTAAATACATATGATTTTGCTAGCCAAAAACATTCTTAAAAGCTAAGAACATTATTACAGATTTTCCGCTGAAAAATACTACTCCTTAGAGTCAATTAACTACATAAGTAAATAAATAAATAAAGTTAGCCTTTTTACTATACAGAACTCTTCTAATCATCATTTCCATCTTAAAAGTATAATTTGGGAAGGTGCAAGACTAGGAAATATGTGTGCATTGATTGTACCATATAAGGATCGCATGGCTGTTCGCATATGGAATGCACACAGAACATTATTGACAAATTCAGAACAACCATATGCAATGCTCAATGGCACTTCCAAATATAAAATACAAATACAGTATGTAATACACTGAGAGCATGTTGCATACCAAATGATCAAGCAATTTACTGAAGATTAGCCTTTAAGAAACAAGTAACACTACAAATACCATATGTACCTGTTAATGATTTATTTTTTACATTGGTGATATTCATCAGATTGATCTTAAGTTAAAAACAAGTTTTCAGGGCTTCCCTGGTGGCGTAGTGGTTGAGAATCCACCTGCCAATGCAGGGGACACGGGTTCGAGCTCTGGTCTGGGAAGATCCCACATGCCGTGGAGCAACTAGGCCCGTGAGCCACAACTACTGAGCCTGCACGTCTGGAGCCTGTGCTCCGCAAAAAGAGAGGCTGCGATAGTAAGAGGCCAGCGCACCGTGACGAAGAGTGGCCCCCGCTTGCCGCAACTAGAGAAAGCCCTCGCACAGAAATGAAGACCCAACACAGCCAAAAATAAATAAAGAAATAAATAAAGTTTAAAAAAATAAACAAGTTTTCACAGAATATTCCGGCCGAGCACTCCTTGTGGTAAATTAAAGGAGAATTATAGAACCAGTTTGCCAAAAGGGACCTTAGAGATCACGTAATCTTATTTTTAAATGGAAAACTTGAAACCTCAAAACGTTAAGTTGCTCACCCAAGATTACAAAGTCCATTAATGGCAGAGTTCCAGGTCTCCTGGCTCTCAGGCCTGGCCCCAAATGAAAGCTACCCTAATTTGTTCATATTTACTCAAAACACATATATATTTGTAAATCTTCATAGGCTCATCTGGTTGCCCAGCACATCATCTGCAGGAACACCCAACTCTGGGGTCTGACAGGGCAACACTGTTCTATTCCCAGAGTGATTTCATTGACGATGACTCATACTTCCCTTCGGTTCACTGGGGAACAGAAGGAGATGCTGACCTCAGTAGAAAAACAGACATAGCTCCATGAAAGTCATAACAGAGCCTCAAACTGTTTAATTCTGAAATAAGCTCTGCAGAGAACGCCTTCAAGGGGATGTTTTACTCTTCCTCCAGACTGCTTTAGGAAGCACACCAAACGTGTGTCAAACTTCCTCCCCTACTGCCATCAGCCAGAACTGGAAGGCAGAGAAAAAGCCTGAAAATTAAAGCAGAATATGTGGCTCCCAACTGCACACTTCAGCATTACATAGCTTTCCACCCCACCTCCCTCTACAGCCTATCTCCTTCAGGCACCGCAGAGAATAGCCTCCCCCAGACCTCACCACCCATGAAAAGTGTTCAACCAAATCACTCAAGGGAACTTCCAGAAGTATACCTACATATAAAATACCAGCTGTAAGGAGATGTGGCCAATCATTCAGCATCCACTATTTTCCCCAACAGAACCTTGGGAAATGTCTGAACACCAAAATATCAAACATCCAGACAGATTTTTAGTAAATTAAAACAGTGCAAACAAACAAACAAAAAACAGTGCAGGGCTTCCCTGGTGGCGCAGTGGTTGGGAGTCCGCCTGCCGATGCAGGGGACGCGGGTTCGTGCCCCAGTCCGGGAGGATCCCGCGTGCCGCGGAGCGGCTGGGCCCGTGGGCCATGGCCGCTGGGCCTGCGCGTCCGGAGCCCGGGCTCCGCAACGGGAGAGGCCACAGCAGTGAGAGGCCCGCGTACCGCAAAAAAACAAAACAAAACAAAACAAAAAAAAAAAACAGTGCAATAACTGTTTCTTCCTGAACATCATCTTTTTCACTTCTAGGCAAACGCAGCTCCAGCCTAGACCATTCCCTCAAAACCAGGATTATAACAGGAATTCAGTGAGTTCCAGTGCAACACACTTGAACAATCATGCCAGAAATCCTCCAGTTTATATATGGGGGGAGGGGGGAGTTAACTTTTAAGACATTACCAAAACAGACCATTTTTATGTCAATCACGGAAGTACTTGGTCTTTTATGGGTTGCAGAAATTGGGGATCCCTTATAAGACTTAAGAGGACTTGTTAAGTTTTAAAATCTTTCCCCAACCATCACATTTAATAATTCAATATCCAACATTGTTCATAAGGTTCTGAGCACTGTCGTTACCCAGACATATGATAGAACTCTCCTCCCAAATTAATCATGCTACTTCCTTCCCAGGCTCAATAAACCATCACTCTTGCATCGATTCAATTATAGTAGAAATTACTGTGTGTTATTTTAACTTTCCATAAAACTTATTTTTAAATAGAGTAAATGCAGTACATGGAAATACCTTTATGAACCAAACTATTTACTATCCATGTTGTCTTTTATTGTCAGTTTCCTTAAAAAAAAACAACAATAAACCTGGAGGTGTAGAGATTATATGACTAAAATATGTATCCACCTTACTCACTAATACAGTGCAACAGCTACACAAAACAAATTTAACATTACTCATCAGTAATGAGAGATCAGCTTACACGACAGTGGCACTGCCAAAAGGCACTGCAGTCTAGGTCCAAAGGTTTCACTGACTACTGATAGCTGTTACATCTATTTTTGACATTGTATATGGTTAGTCACAGTCTGGATTCTTTAGAATCAAAGTCCATAGGTAACAGTGCAATTAAAGGTCTGCATTTAGCCACTCTGAGTAGAGCAGGTCAAGCAGTGTAGATGACATCACCCCTGATGGAGTTACTTCTTGGAGTCAGACACCTGGGAAATGGGAAAGAACCATGCTTTCATTAAAATGCAGTTACAAATATCTTCACAGTGCATTCTCCAGATTAGTTTTGATGCCCCTTCCGATTAATGATACTAAGGATTTCCTTGAAGAAGTATTGACCAATGATTACTGCCTCGGCATGGGGAATTGGAAGTTTAGAAAACTCCTCTGAAATAAGATCCAAGAAGAGAGCTGTTGTAGATGAACATTGATTCCCACCCATCATGTTTATCATCAATCTCTACTATGGTTTGATTGATATCATATTGCCTCGAGATAATTCATTCTGCATATCATTATAATAATCAAACCTTTATTTCTGTAGACTATCATGGGATATAGAGAAGAGAATTGTTTTTAATTCAACAAATTTCTTAGCAAAAGAGAAAAATACTAGTTAACCCGGGTGGGCTGTATATAATTTTCTAGCTCCTTGCTACTTGAAGTGTGTGTCCAGGAATCAGCACTGTGGCCATCACTGAGAATATGCTAGAAATGCAGAACCTCAGATGTCACTGGACCTCTTAGAGCAGAATCCACATTTTAACAAGATCCTCAGGGGATTTACATGGACATTAAATTCTGAGAAGCACTAATATAGTTATGTTTATGATATTAGAACCATAGAGAAGAATCAAACCCAATGTATTCCCTATAGGTCTTTCCTGTAGCCCACGGAAAATGTCAACTTGCATTTGATATATACTGTATAAAGTCTCAGGGCTAAACAAGTAAAGCCAATGAATCTCCTTGACCCCACTTGGGAAACATGATTTCTCAAATCTTTCAATCATCAAATATTTTGGAACAAAAAAATAGAAGGATGGGAGTCAACAGATCCAAACACTAGGTCTTTCTTGCCTGTGTTTGTGTGTCCTTGGGTAAATGAGTTTACATCTCTGTATTCATTCTATGCTCAACACTGTGGTGGGTTCTTGGGAGTCAACACTGGACAAAACAGACACGGTCTCTTTACTTCAGTTTCCTATGGATAAGTGGAAGAGCATTTTAGTCAAAAAGTAACACAGACATATAAAATTTCAAGCTAATTTTAAAGAACAGTGAGAGTGAGCAGTTTGTTCAGCGTAGGGCCGGACATGTGGATATGCTGGGAATAGAAGGTGACATGAGAAGAGCTATATGCTTTGTTTTAGAGTTTGGACTGAAGCAAAGGGGAGCCATCGCTAGGGCTGGGAATGGGAATGACATGAGCAATGAATTTCAGAACTACTTCCCTGCCATCTATTGGAAGGATGGATTTAAGAGAGAAGGGGCTGAACACAGGGGCTCCTGTTAGGAGAATACTGAGGTCATCCAGTGAAGAGATGATAAGAACCTGAAATGGTAGAAGAGAGCACAGACAGAACTGGTATGACTTCAAAACTAAGGGAAGCGTGAGTGTGCCTGGGGGTGGGGTGGGGGGGAGAGAAATAGACAGAACTGTGACCAACTCCAAAGTGTCTAGTAGGACAGTTATAAAAAGTGATGAGGCTGTTAACTGAGAGAGACAACATAGTGGGAGGAGTGAGTTTGGAATGGAAAGGAAAGAGATCATGAGTTTTACTTTGAGTTTGTTGGGCTTGAGAGGTCTGAGGATATCTAAGTGGTGACACCAACTGACAGGAAGGAATGAGAATCTGTTCTTTGGACAAGATGACAGATTAAGGGCAAACTAGTAAACCCCTAGTATCAAAATGGAATGTGCTGACATTTTGAAGGACAAAGACATCCAAGGAGAGACTTCTGATGATAACGTATGTGCGCAGACACTTCAGAAAGAACATTTAGAGGTGCAATCAGCATGGACTATTTTAATTCTAAAAAAAAAACTATGGAACATTAAAACAGGGGAGACAGAGGAGACAAAATCGGAAGTATAGGGACAATTGCAGCGGCAACAAGTAACTACTCAACAAACCGTAATAGAACAAAAAAATGTTTCATGGATATAAAGAGGGGTTTATAGAGAGGTTTTCATATATCTATAATCAGTTTGATAGAGATCTGTGTTTTTGTAATTTCTAGACTTAAGTGGTAATAATTGCAATGTGTCTCACCCTTACATGTTTTTATAAATGATAAAACATGTTCAGAATGCCTCAAACTCTTATTCCCCAATAAAGTGCCCTGTTCGTTAGCTCTCACTATATTGATGGACATATGTCCCAATGAACATTAAACACACATGGACCTCAGTGCGTATCAGTTACCGAAGGAGAAATGGGAGAGAACTGCAAAGTGAAGTGAGATAGGAATCCCGTCCATCTCTGGTCCAGACATGAACTTCTCCCTCACTGTGTAGCTATGATAGGAGAGCAGAATATTAGAATCATTAACCTATTGGAGTTGGAGATTCAAAGGTAAACCCACTTTAGATAAATCTGATGTTCTTTTTAGCTGCTAATTGCCTGTTTAGTCACAATCTTATGGTGAATAATTAAAAGCATGGCAGAGGACTAGAGCTGATAAAGCATTAAATGTACATTTTTATTTAAAACTAGCACTATAATCAGTAATCAAGAGTGTGTTTGCCTTCATAAATCAACTATGTAAATATGCTCGCCTCTGGTTGAAGCAGCACTGGACTCCCCGCTCCTCAGAGAGTGTAATGCACTCTCCTTAGACATCAAATCCTGACTTCAAAGACTTGTTAGAAATAAATGGCTGAAGTGGACTTTGAGAACTATGCCATGATTTTATCTCTTGCTTACCATCATTCAGGGCCTGCTTGGATTCCCAAGTAAGAAATGGATATGTTGTCACTCACCACAGAAGCACTGAGTATATTTCTGGTGGGTAATCAAAAGAAAGGACAGTACAGTGCCTCTCTCCTCTCTCTATCTCTCTCTCTCCCCTTACCCCCAGTCTCTCTCTCTCTTACACACACACACACACACACACACACACACACACACACACACACACAATAAAGAGGGGAACCACATGAAATTCTGAGGGTACAACGGGAAATTCTGAGGGTACAACGTAAGGCAGAGTTAGCTGCTTTCACCTTTTCTTCCTGAGAAGGAGCAGAGACAGGAGAGATAAGAGAAGAAAAGCAGGTTGAAAAGGTAACAAACGGTGCCGTGAAAGCGTGTGAGAAAAGGAGGAATGCAGCAATACTGGCAACCTGAACTGTAATTAATTCAGAAGCAAGGTCAACATGGATTAATGTAGAAGAAGAAAGGAACTGGAACCCATTTAGATAAACACTGACTAAATGTGAAACAAATGCCAAAGTCAGCAATGAAACTGGTGGAAATCAATTCAACAGAGTATTTTTCAGAGTCTGACATCAAGCTAAGCAAAGGAGCCTCCCTCCTCACTCCGTCTGCCTTTGTCTTCCAGCAAACCTTGCAGGCTGGTCTGCTTCCAGCAGAGCCCTGAGAGAGAGGGTGGGGTGAGAATCAACAGTGGAAGGACGGCGGGCATGCAGAGCTGGCCTGGGGTCCTGTCCAGCTCCTAACAAACTGCCACACCATAGGGAACTAGCTCAGCCTTCAGCCTCACTTCCTCACTTGTAAAATGGACATGATTACGGTACGTTCGTTGTAGGTTTATTGTGATATTTTCACAAGATAATGTAAATAATATTCGGCCTATTTTAACTACTCAAACATCAATAGATATTATTGTTAAATACTGTTAATTATTATTAAAGCCACAGAAGGCAGAATCAGAATAATAATAGTTTACATTTACAGAATTCATCCTGGCAGAGTACTCTATACTGTACAGACCAACGCTTTTGATCCCTAGAATGACCTTATCACAGGTGAGAACTCTGAGGCACGGAGTGGGTAAGTAACGGTTCCAAGAATTTGAACACCAAGCATAATCTTTGCTCTAAAAACTATGCTATATTACCAAAGTGTCCTTGGAACTAATCTGTTCAACTTTTGCATTTTACAGATGACAAAACTGAGGTTTACAAAGGTGATGTCACCCATTTTATACTATACAGCCAGTCAGGCAATCAGCCCATTATAGGAATCTGAGAGCCTGTTTCAATGGGCAACACTCTCCAACCCCAAATGAATAATCTAGAGCCTTCCCTGAAGGTTGAAATGCTTATCATATTTCATCCAGTCACTTTTCTCTACAGAAAATGCAATGAATCACGTTATTTACTCATATCAGATTCCTGGTGGGGAAGGCATCTTTGTAACAAAACTTGATAAATTTGCAACTGGTGGTATTTGTTTGTACGATGAATGTAAAAGAATAGGGAAGAGAAGAACAGAACCAACTTTTATTAAGTAATCACTATGCTTGGCACTCCACACACTATGAAAGTTGACAAGCAACATCTGATCCACATAGGATGGGCCCTATGGCCAGAATAATAATAGTTAGTAAGAATAAGATTCTTATTTTAGAAGCTATAAATAAAACATAAGCAATTGTACTGTTTAGCAACATTCAATTGGCAAGAGGGAGCTAAGACGAACCTTGATGTTGAAGTAGAACTCTGACTACCACAGCCTTTGGAATTCACTCAGAATTTGTTGGTATTAATTGATCCGGTAGTGATGAAGAGCAAGCTTCCTTGGTACATGGCAAGTTTCTTCAGACTGAGCATCCTACCTCAAGCTATAGGAACCCTACCTCAGACTGGCATGCCTCACCCAGGAGGTTCTCAACTTCAGCAGGAGAATTTGCCTCAGGTCACAATGTAGGCAAAAGGACAGAAAGAGGAAACAGCTCCATATAAAGAGTTATCTGTCCTAAAACTACCCTTGGACAAACAATTCCAAATAAAGGACTGTCCTCTTCTTTAAGCCTCTCCTTCCCCCACATCAGTATAAATCAAGACCCCAGAAGAGTAGTGGTGAACCCTTTAAAATGAAAATAAGGATTCCACAAGACAGAGGCACCAAAATCCAACTTCAGAACTTCAAGTGATAACATCCTAAAATGAAGACTCCATGCTCTCTGAACAAATCTTTTGTGGTGTCTTCACACTCAATAACCCAATCTCACCATTCATCTTCATCTGGGTCTTAAAAGTGTCACAATGTTGCAATACCATTTCTCTCTTTTTTTTTTCACTTAACAATAAAAATGAAGTATACTTGATTTACAATGTTGCATTAGTTTCTGGTGTATAGCAAAGTGATTCATATAAATATATATATTATTTTTCATATTCTTTTCCATTATAAGATACTGAATATAGTTCCCTGTGCTATAGGTCCTTGTTGTTTATCTATTTTATGTATAGCAGTTTGTGTCTGCTAATCCCAAAATGCTAATTTATCCTTGCCCCTCCCCTTTCCCCTTTGGTAATCATAAATTTGTTTTGTGTCTGTAAGTCTGTTTCTGTTTTGTAAATAAGTTAATTTGTATCATATTTTAGATTCCACATGTAAGTAATGTTGCTCTGTCTTGTCCATTCACCTCAAGTGGACACTTCCCCTCCACTAAGCTATCCATTAAAGCTTCTAGATTCCAGCTTCTGCGTAACAGCAGGGGTATGGTGGAAGCAAGATTATAGGAATAGGATTCACCAATGCTCTAGGTCTCTACCAATACAGAGGTAACCAGTAGGGACCTCAGCAAGGAGGCCCAGCCAGGGTAAAAACAACAGGACAGCCTGATGGTGTGCTGTCTTCTGCACTATTGGACCCTGTGTCTCCTACCATGACTGTTTGTAGTGTTTCCAAGTGCTGACTCTGCTGAAACTGAAGACCTCAGCGGGACAAGTGTTATGGAGAGTGATTGATTGAAATTCAGAGCACTTTGCAGAATGATTTGTTTGACATTCCCAGTAGGAAACTCTTGTTTGTTGAACTTATTATTCATTCATGTATTCATGAAAAAAATACAATAAATGCATAATCTCTGCATAGTGCCTCAATGATCACATTGAAATGAGCCCAGAGCTTTGCAGTGCTAAGCAAGGTCTTTAGTTTGCAACAGAACAGTTTTACATGGCAATATCATTAACTGTGTCTAGAGTTTACATTATGCTTATAAATCAGCCAGGGAAATTTAACCTGCATTGTAATTTAAGGTTATACAGAGAATCAGACATTAAAAATGCATATGCATAAAAATAACTCCTTGTGTGACTTTTTCTTTTTTGGTTTTCCTCCTACTGAGTGATTTAACAATTACCATGTTGAGATGTAACTGAGTCTGTTCAGTTAGTGTTTGTGTTTTGACTTTTTGACAACTAGAATATAAGCCAGGGGAAATGCAGAAATTATTTCCAACATCCCTGGGTGACTTGGGAAAATAGCTCTTTAAATAAGCTATTAGAGTAGGGGAAAACATGTTACATTATTTGGAAAACAACTGCTGTTAAATGCTGTGTTTTAAAACAACAGCTATTACTAGGCTTAAAACAGGGAGGTCAGTGTTATAATGGCACAGCCTCGGACTGGACCTTAATGTTTACATTTACAGCTGCTACACAGTGATAGTCTCTGGCCTTCCTAGAGCAAGGGCAGGGAATACAAGAAAGGACCATCATAGCATGGTGCCCTCCCTTCAAAATTGAATGTTACTGTTGATTATCAAAAAACAAAAGGAATTCAAGAGCTATATCATTATTCTCTTGCCCCAGAGTTTTCCCTCAAAAAGATGTCCTTTTCTCAGATACCCCTAAGTAAAGCATATTATCTCCCAGCATATTAAAAAAAATTTTATTTACCTGACCTTTCTCCCAACAACAGGACTCACTCTAATTTCAGGGTTGAAAGAAGCCGAGAAAGCTATCACCTGAAAGTGCTTCCTGAAGCCTAGGGTAGCCAGACTCCTGAGGTCATTGGTGACCCTGATCATGGTCCAATATTTTATCCATGTCACTAGAACATCTGTAGAACTTCTACACTTAAATATGTCACACTGACTATGCATCCTGAGCTGGTTCTATCCAGCCCCTCACAACATCCATTAGGCACCTCTACCCAATTGCATTATCACTATTAATTATACCACTTTCCAGTTCTCAAAGTCTTACCATTTTGTAGTATTCTCCTTTTTAAAATTTCTCTTCCCCACCACTAAAACCACACACATATATTCACACATATATGCACCATATGCTCCTCAATAATCATTTTGGGTCTGTTATTCCATTTTGAAAACAACACAGCAGACAATGTCTCACTGGACGTTCTGCAGCAACACTCCAAGAAGACATCTCTGTCTTCAATATCTGCACATGTCAATATACACAAAGCTGATAAAAAAATTTTTTCTTCAGAGTCTAGTTATTCTATATGCTCCAAAGCATATAAACATTGCATTGTTTCTCATCATATACTGTTTCAACTCAGAAGTTTCTTGCCTAATCTTTAGGATGTTTCTCAAAATTCTTCACCTCACCCCTTTCTATCTCATTATCCCACACAACTTCCTATTCTTGCCAGCATGTTTTTGCATGTGTTGTCCCTCTCTGCATATAATGCCATCTTCTCCCCTCAGCCCTCTCATTTTCCTAACTTTCACTAAAAATACTCACCTACTTTGAAAATTTCAAAATTATTATATAAAGACAAAATAGGCAAAAATTCAGCAAATGTAACAAAAAAGGTTAAATTTTAAAACATTAGAAATGAGAAAGGATCATAAATGAGAAGTGGGGAAACTTTCCAAATGAGAGGGAATTATAGATATAAATACATAATGAGTATGCTTTAAAATATAGATGAAATGGAAAATATTTAGCAAAATAAAACTTAAAAAGGTAGAAAATCCAAATACCATAATAATAAAATATTTAAAAAGTAGTTCAATATGAAAAAGAATATATATATAACAGAATCACTTTGCTGTATACCAGAAACTAACAAAACATTGTAAATTAACTATACTTCAAATTAAAAAAAAATTTTTTTAAGGCAATCCAAAATATCAAACCCCCTCTCTCTACCTCCTAAACAAAATATCTGGTACAGATATTTTCTTGGGAACTTAAGATACAATTATAAATTCAATGTTTTTAAAACTACTCAAGAGCCTGGGAAAAAAAATTATACACCCTAAATACATTTGCAAATTACCAGAACTGATACTAAAGTCAAAGTAAAAAAGGAGTAAAGGAGGATTCAAGATGGCGGTGTGGGAAGATGCGGAGTTAGCATCTCCCTACAACTAGGGCGCCTCACGGCCACTGCTGGGGGACTCTGACCCCCAAGGAGACAGGAGGAACCCCAGAGCGAACCACTTGCAGGCTCTTGATTCGCAAGCCCAGGGTCGGATGGAAGCTCCTGCGGTGGGAGCTCCAAGTCCAAGCCACTGGACTAACAGAGAACCTCAGACCCCTGGAAATATTCATCGGAGGGAGGACTCACAGAGTTTCTCATCTCAGCACCAAGACCCAGCTCTACCCAATAGCCTACAAACTCCAGTGTTGGAAGCCTCAGGACAAACAACCAGTAAAACAGGAACACAATTCCACTCATAATAACAAAGGAAATGAGATGTCAAAAAAATATGTCACAGATGAAGGAGCAAGGTAAAAACCTACAAAACCAAATAAATGAAGAGGAAATAGGCAATCTTCCTGAAAAAGAATTCAGAGAAATGATAGTAAAGATGATCCAGAATCTCAGAAATAGAATGGAGGCACAGATTGAGAAAATACAAGAAATGTTTAATAAAGATCTAGAAGAATTAAAGAACAAACAGAGATGAACAACACAATAACTGAAATGAAAAATAGAAGGAATCAATAATGGAATAAATGAGGCAGAAGAACGAATGAATAAGCAGGAAGACAAAATGGTGGAAATAACTGCTGAGGAGCAGAACAAAGAAAAAAGAATGAAAAGAATTGAAGACAATCTCAGAGGCCTCTGGGACAACACTAAATGCACCAACATTTGAACTATAGGGGTCCCTAAAGAAGAAGAGAAAAAGAAAGGGTCTGAGAAAATATTTGATGAGATTATAGTGGAAAACTTCACTAACATAGGAAAGGAAATAGTCACCCAAGTCCATGAAGCACACAGAGTCCTATACAGGATAAACCGTAGGAAAAACACACAAAGACACATATTAATCAAAGTAACAAAAACTAAATTCAAAGAAAAAATATTAAAGCAGCAAGGGAAAAACAAAAAATAACATACAAAGGACTCCCCATAAGGGTAAGAGCTGATTTCTCAGTGGAAACTCAGCTGACCAGAAGGGAGTGGCAATATATACTTAAAGTGATGAAAGAGAAAAACCTACAACCAAGATTACTCTACCCAGCAAGGATCTCAGATTTGATGGAGAGGTCAAAAGATTTTCAGGCAAGCAAAACCTAAGAGAATTCAGCACCACCAAATGAGCTTTATAACAAACTACTCTAAGTGGGAAACATAAGAGAAGAAAAAGACCCACAAAGACAAACCCAAAGAAATTAACAAAATGGTAATAGGAACATACATATTGATAAGAACCTTGAATATAAATGGATTAAATGCCCCTACCAAAAGACACAGACTGGCTGAATGGATACAAAAACATGACCAATATATATGCTGTCTACAGGAGACCCACTTCAGACCTAGGGACACATACAGACTGAAAGTGAAGGGATGGAAAAAGATATTCCACGCAAATGGAAATCAAAAGAAAGCTGTAGTAGCAATACGCATATCAGATAAAATAAACTTTAAAATAAAGACTGTTACAAGAAATAAGGAGGGACACTGCATAATGATCAAAGAATCAATCCAAGAAGAAGATAAAACAATTATAAATGTTTATGCACCAAACAGAGGAGGACCTCAATACATAAGGCTAACACCCCACTTACACCAATGGACAAATCACCAAACAGAAAATAAATAAGGAAACACAGCTTTAAATGACACCATAGGCCAGATAGATCTAATTGATATTTATAGAACATTCCATCTGAAAGTGGCAGAATACACTTTCTTCTCAAGTGCACATGGAAAATTCTCCAGGATAGATCACATCTCAGGTCACAAATCAAGCATCAGAAAATTTAAAAAAATTGAAATTGTATCAAGCATCTTTTCTGACCATAGCACTATGAGATTGGAAATTAATTACAGAAAAAAACTGTAAAAAACACAAATACATGGAGGCTAAACAGTGTGCTACTAAATAACCAAGAGATCACTGAAGAAATCAAAGAACAAATAAAAAAATACATAGAAACAAATGACAATGAAAACACAAAAACCCAAAACCTATGGAACTCACAAAAGCAGTTCTAAGAGGGAAGTTTATAGCAACTAAATCTCACCTCAAGAAACAAGAAAAATGTCAAATAAACAATCTAACCCTACACTTAAAAGAACTAGAGAAGAAAGAACAAAGAAAACCCAAAGTCAGTAGAAGGAAAGAAATCATAAAGATCAGAGCAGAAATAAATGATATAGAAACAAAGAAAACAATAGCCAAGATCAATAAAACTAAAAGCTGGTTTTTTGAGAAGATAAACCAAATTGATAAACCCTTAGCCAGATTCATCAAGAAAAATAAGGAGAGGACGCAAATCAATAAAATTAGAAATGAAAAAGGAGAAATCACAACTGACACTACAGAAATACAAAGGATTATAAGAGACTACTACAAACAACTATATGCCAATAAAATGGACAACCACGAAGAAACGGACAAATTCTTGGAAAGGTACAATTTTCCAAGACTGAACCAGGAAGAATTAGAAAATATAAACAGACCTATCACAAGAAGTGAAATTGAAACCATTATTAAAAATCTTCCAAAAAACAAAAGTCCAGGACCAGATGGCTTCACAGGCAAATTCTATCAAACATTTAGAGAAGAGCTAACACCAATCCTTCTCAAACTCTTCCAAAAAATTGCAGAGGGAGAAACATTCCCAAATTCATTCTACAAAGCCACCATCACCCTGATACCAAAACCAGAAAAAGATATAACAAAAAAAGAAAATTACAGACCAATATCACTGATGAACATAGATGCAAATATCCTGAACAAAATACTAGCAAACAGAATCCAACAGCACATTAAAAGGATCATACACCATGATTAAGTGGAATTTATCCCAGGGATGCAAGGATTCTTTAATATATGCAAATCAATCAATGTGATACACCATATTAACAAACTGAAGATAAAAACCATATGATCATCTCAATAGATGCAGAAAAAGCCTTTGACAAAACTCAACACCCACTTATGATAAAAACTCTCCAGAAATTGGGCATAGAGGGAACCTACCTCAACATAATAAAGGCCATATATGACAAATCCACAGCAAGCATCATACTCAATGGTGAAAGACTGAAAGCATTTCCACCAGGATCAGGAACAAGACAAGGATGTCCACTCTCGCCACTCTTACTCAACATAGTTTTGGAAGTCCTAGCCACAGAAATCAGAGAAGAAAAAGAAAGAAAAGGAATACGAATTGGAAAGGAAGAAGTAAAGCTGTCACTATTTGCCGATGACATGATACTATACATAGAAAATCCTAAAGATGCCACCAGAAAACTACTAGAACTAATCAATGAATTTGGTAAGGTTGCAGTATACAAATTAATGCACAGAAATATCTGGCATTCCTATACACCACCAATAAAAACTCCAAAAGAGAAATTAAGGAAACACTCCCATTTACCATTGCAAAAAAAGGAATAAAATACCTAGGAATAAACCTGCCTACAGAGGAAAAAAACTTGTACTCAGAAAAGTATAAAACACTGATGAAAGAAATCAAAGATGACATAAACAGATGGAGAAATATACCATGTTCTTGGATTGGAAGAATCAATATTGTGAAAATGACTATACTACCCAAAGCAATCTAGAGATTCAATGCAATGCCTGTCAAACTACCAATGGCCCAATGGCATTCTTTACAGAATTAGAACAAAAAATCTTACAATTTGTTTGGAAGCACAAAAGGCCACAAATAGCCAAAGCAATCTTGTGAAAGAAAAATGGAGCTGGAGGAATCAGGTTCCCTGACTTCAAAATATACTACAAAGCTACAGTAATCAAGATAGTATGGTACTGGCACAAAAACAGAAATATAGATCAATGGTACAGGATAGAATGCCCAGAGATAAACGCATGCACATATGGGCACCTAATTTATGATGAAGGAGGAAAGAACATACAATGGAGAAAAGACAGCCTCTTCAGTAAGTGGTGCTGGGAAAACTGGACAGCTACATGTAAAAGAAAAATGAAATTAGAACACTACCTAACACCATACATAAAAATAAACTCAAAATGGATTAAAGGGTTAAATGTAAGACCAGACACTATAAAACTCTTAGAGAAAAACATAGGAAAAACACTCTTTGACATAAACCACAGCAATATCTTTTTTGACCCACCTCCTAGAGTAACAGAAATAAAAGCAAAACTAAACAAATGGACTTAATTAAACTTAAAAGCTTTTGCACAGCAAAGGAAACCATAAACAAGATGAAAAGAAAACCCTCATAATGGGAGAAAATATTTGCAAACAAAGCAACTGACAAAGGATTAATCTCCAAAATATACAAACAGCTCATAGAGTTCAATATCAAACAGACAATCCTATTAAAAATGGGCGTCTTCCCTGGTGGCGCAGTGGTTGAGAGTCTGCCTGCCGATGCAGGGGACGCGGGCTCATGCCCTGGTCTGGGAAGATCCCACATGCCGCGGAGCGGCTGGGCCCGTGAGCCATGGCCGCTGAGCCTATGCATCCGGAGCCTGTGCTCCACAACGGGAGAGGCCACAACAGTGAGAGGCCCACGTACCACAAAACAACAACAACAACAACAAAAAATGGGTGGAAGACCTAAATAGACATTTCGCCAAAGAAGACATACAGATGGCCAAGAGGCACATGCAAACATGCTCAACATCACTAATTATTACAGAAATGCAAATCAAAACTACAATGAGGTATCACCTCACGCTGGTCAGAATGGTCATTTTCAAAAAATCTAGACACAATAAATGCTGGAAAGGGTGTGGTGAAAAGGGAACCCTCCTGCACTGTTGGTGGGAATGTAAATTGATACAACCACTATGGAAAACAGTATGGAGGTTCCTTAAAAAACTAAAAATAGAATTACCATATGATCCAGCAATCCCACTACTGGGCATATACCCTGAGAAAACCATAATTCAAAAAGAGACATGCACCACAATGTTCATTGCAGCCCTATTTAGAATACCCAGGACATGGAACCAACCTAAATGTCCATCGACAGATGAATGGATACAGAAGATGTGGCACATATATACAATGGAATATTACTCAGCCATAAAAAGAAGTGAAATTGAGTTATTTCATGAGGTGATGGACCTAGAGTCTGTCATACACGAGTGAAGTAAGTCAGAAAGAGAAAAAAAAATACCGTATGCTAACACATATATATGGAATCTAAAAAAAAAAAAAAAAAGGTACTGATGAATGTAGTTGCAGGGCAGGAATAAAGAGGTAGACACAGAGAATGGACTTGATGACATGGGGTGGGAGGGTGAAGCTGGGGCAAAGTGAGAGTAGCATTGACATATATACACTACCAAATTTAAAATAGTTGGCTGGTGGGAAGCAGTAGCATAGCACAGGGAGATCGGCTTGGTGCTTTGCAATGACCTAGAGGGGTGGGATAAGGAGGATGGGAGAGAGGCTCAAGAGGGAATGGATAGGGGACATATGTATGCATATGGCTGATTCACTTTGTTGTGCAACTGAAACTAACATGGTATTGTGAAGCAATTATACTCCAATAAAGATCTATTAAAAAAAAAAGACAAGATGTTGATAAAGGTAAATAAAGAAAGGATTAAAACATTATAAGCCAACCTCACTTGAGTACAAATACAAAATTCCTAATTAAAATATTAGTAAAAATTATCCAAAAATATATTAAATGAGTAATATAAAACAGGATTTTAAATATCAACGTATGATGAAATGGGAGATTGGGACTGACGTATATACACTAACATGTATAAAATGAATAACTAATAAGAACCTGCTGTATAAAAAAAATAAATAAAATAAAATTCAAAAATTCAAAAAAATAATATCAATGTAACTATGAGTAATGAAATTCAATACATCAACAGAATTAAAAACTACGAAGAGAATTTCCACTTCTGCAATGAAGGAATAAATGGTGCCAGACCTGTTCTCACCACCATAAATAAATAGAAAACTGGGTATATTACAAGAAGCAACTGTTTTCAGACATTGGGTACCAGGCAGCATGTGATCCCTGAAGAGAGGGAAACAATTGAAGCAAGCCCTATGGTCATACTGTCCTTCTGCCTGAAGGCATTTTTTTTGAATCATAGTTCAGAGAGTGGGAATCCAAGCAAATCACACTTAATGAGTAATTGGAACCTCTACAGAGCCAGGTGGCAAAGTACTGTAGGTGAATTCTAATCTAAACAGTCCCCAAGTTCACACAGAGCTGAGAGATATACACGTTCTAAAAAGTCATAGTAAAGAGACCTCACTGAGAGCACAGGATTTTGAAGAAAGATCTCAGAAGGGTTATGCTTGAATAGCAGAGCCAAATCAGCTAAATAAAGTCTACTGCAGGCCCATAATAACAAAGCATAAAATAAGCCTGGAAAAGATCAGGATGAAAACAAAATTCCATACTTTTTAAAGGAAAACAAGAAAACCAACAACCTCAACAAAATGTCTAATAGCCAATAAAAAAATTACTGTACATATGAAGAAGAAATATGTGACAAATAACCAGGGGAAAAGATGGTCAATAAAAATAGGACCAAAATGGCAGACATTACAGACTTATCAGACAAGGACTTTAAAACAGCTAGAGTAAATATGTTCAAAGATTTAAAGGAATATAAGAATACATGAAGAGAAAATAGAAACTATAAAATAAAATGACTGAAGCTAGTACAAGTAAAAAGGATGATACCTGAAATAAAAATTTTAGTAGATAAAATTAGCAGCAATTTAGACACTCCAAAAGAAAAGATCAGGAAACTTGAAAACATGGCATTGCTAATTATCCAAACTGAAGCACAGATGAAAAGTCATAGCCAATTATATACAGTCTATTTTTAAAAATGACATTAAATAAAGTTATAGAATGATTAAAAATGAAACAATGGAAATAAATACAACAAACTTTACTAAAAAACAAAGCTAGAGTAGTAATATTAGACAAAATAAATTTCAGAGCAAAGGGTATTACCAGGGATAAAAAACATCATTTCAAAAGATAAAGTAGACAAAAATCAAGAGGAATAACAATCTTAAATTTTCATGTCACTGATAACAGAGATTCAAAATATATGAAGCAAACATACATAGAAATGAAAAATAGAAAATTCAAAACTATAGACAGAGATCACAACACCTTTTTCTCAATGACTGCTAGAATAAATAGACAGAAAATCAGTAAGGATATAGGAGACCTGAATACTACTGTCAATAAATTCAAACCAACTGATATTTAAGGAACCTTTCACCTAATAGCAGCAGAATATACATAGTAACCAGTTGCACACAGAATATTTATTAACATAGACCATATTCTAGACCACAAAATGAGTCTCAAAAATTTAAAAGGATTCAAGTCATACAAAGTATGTTTTCTGGCAACATGGAATTATATTAGAAATTGATAAGAAGAAATTCCAAAGTATTTGGAAATGTAATGACACATTGCTAAATAATCCATGTGTCAAAAGAAATCGCAAGGGAAATTGAAAAGTATCTTTAACTGAATGAAAATGAAAACACAACATATCAAAATTTGTATACTGCAACTACAGCAGTGCTTAAAAAGTAGTTTATAGGGACTTCTCTGGTGGCACAGACTCCACGCTCCCAATGCAGGGGGCCCGGGTTCAACCCCTGGTCAGGAAACTAGATCTCATATGCATGCTGCAACTAAGAGTTTGCATACCACAGCTAAGGAGCTGGTGAGCTTCAACTAAGGAGCCTGTGAGCCACAACTAAGGAGCCCGCCTGCCTCAACTAAGCAGCCAGTGAGCTGCAACTAAGGAGCCCATGAGCCACAACTAAGGAGCCTGCCAGCAGCAACTAAGGAGCACATGTGCCGCAATTAAGGAGCAGGTGAGCCGCAACTAAGGAGCCCTCTGCCGCAACTAAGACCCAGCACAACCAAATAAATAAATATTTTTTTAAAAAGTAATTTATAGACATAAATGCTTTTATCAGAAATAAACTACTTTAAGAAAATAAAGAAGAATAAACCCAACACAATGTAAGCAGGAAAATAGAAATTACAAAGATAAAAGCAAAAATCAATGAATTAGAAAACAGAAAAGCATAATAGAGAAAAATGAATGAAACGAAGAGCTGTTTCTTTGAGAAAATCAATACAATTAATAAACCTTTAGCCAGGCTGATCAGGAAAAAAAAAGAGAAAGCAAAAACTATCTATAGCAGGAAGAGAGAGGGGACATACCTACCGACATTAAAAAGGTAACAAAGGGGCTTCCCTGGTGGCGCAGTGGTTGAGAGTCTGCCTGCCGATGCAGGGGACACGGGTTCGTGCCCTGGTCCGGGAAGATCCCACATGCCGCGGAGCAGCTGGGCCCATGAGCCATGGCCACTGAGCCTGCGCATCCAGAGCCTGTGCTCTGCAACGGGAGAGGCCACAACAGTGAAAGGTCTGCGTACCGCAAAAATAAAATAAAATAAATAAATAAAAAGGTAATAAAGGAATATTATAAAGAACTTTATGTCACTAAATTTGACAATCTACATAAAATGTACAAATTCACTGAAAACAAAAACTATGAAAGCTCACTTAAAAAAGAATAGCTAAGTCAAAGAGTCCTATACATATTTTTTTAAATCAATTTGTAGTTAAGAATGTCTTACAAAGAAAATCCCAGGCTTAGGTGGCTGCACTGATGCAGTCTACCAAACTTTTAATGAAGAAATAATATCAATTTTTTGCAAACTCTTAGAAAAATAAGAGGAGGTAACGCTTCCCAACTCATTGTGTGAGTCCAGCAATACTTTTACTAAAACCAGACAACAATATTAAAAGAAAGGACAGTTACTGAGCAATAACCCTCAGGAACATAGAAACAAGTATTCTTTTTTTTTTTTTTGTGGTACGCGGGCCTCTCACTGTTGTGGCCTCTCCTGTTGCGGAGCACAGGCTCCGGACGCGCAGACTCAGCGGCCATGGCTCACGGGCCTAGCCGCTCCACGGCATGTGGGATCTTCCCGGACCAGGGCACGAACCCGTGTCCCCTGCATCGGCAGGTGGACTCTCAACCACTGCACCACCAGGGAAACCCGAAACAATTATTCTTAACAAAAACTTTGTAAGTTGAATTCAACAGTATATAAAAATAATAAGAAATCATAACCAAATGAGATTTATCATGGGAATGTAGAGTTGGTTTAACTAAATAAAATTAATCAATGTGGCTCACCATATTAACAAATCAAAACAAAAATTATGTGATAATCTAAATGCATGAAAAGCATTTGACAAAATTCAAAATTCATTCAGGATAAAAACCCTCCAAAAATTAGGAATAGATGGGAACTTTTTCAACCTGATAAAGAATATCTACTGAAAACCTAGAGTGAACATCACACATAATGGTGAAACATTGAACTATTTGCCCCAAAAAGAAAGGTGTCCATATTTTATTAGAAGTCTCAACAAGATAATAAGGCCAGAAAAAAGGAATAATATGCATGGATAGGAAAGGAAACAAGTAAAATTATCTTTCTTTGCAAATAACATGTTATCTATATAGAAAATTCTAAGTAATCTCCCAATAATCACATGAATGAAATACAGAATAATCATGCTAAGTGATAGCACCCTGAAGGAAGTAGAATGGAGTGTAAGAGATAAACAGGATGAGAGTGAGGAAGAAGGGCAGTGCTACTGCCTGAGTAACCAAGAAGACAGTCTCTGAGAAAGTGAAACCTGAAGTGAGATCTAAAGGATGAGGCTGGCAAAAGTGTTCTAGGATGGAACAGCAAGCACAATGCCCTGAAGCAATATGAAAACCAAAGACACAGCAGAATGAAGATTTTCAACGGAAGATTAAAAATTGCTGTGATTAGCATATTATATGGTTTCTACCTAGTTAACCCAAGACAAACAACTTTAAAAAAATGATTAGAAGTTCTAAAAGGATTTAGGAAGATGCCCAGGGACATGACCATTGCACAGCTTAATAGTATAGTGGTTCAAGAGCACAGACCGTGGAGAAAGTCTTGGCCTTGGTTTAAACTGGTTCCACTTCTTCCTGGATCTGTTATAGTTGTGGTATAGTTATTTACCTTCTCTATGCCTCAGTATCTTCATCTATAAAATGGGATTAATAATGACACCCACCTCAGAGTTGGTTTGAGGATTAAATGTTTTAATATGTGTTAAGTACTATGCCTGGCATATGGTGAAGTCTATCTGAGTGTTAGCTATTTTCTTCTGAGTGTTGGCCCAAGGAATCAACAATTCAAAGATATTATGAAGAAAGCTACACTTTACAATGCCAACAAATACTGTATCATGATTTAACCCTAAATGCTAGAAATATGCAAAGAAAATTATAAAATATATAAGGAAAGCTAACAATTTATGGAAGTTCATGAAGTAAAAACTGATTAAATTGGTAACTATATTTTAATTTCAAGTCTCAGCCTTACAAAACTGTTAGTTTTCATCCAAATTTCTACAGCTCAGTGCAAGCCCAATCATAATCCCACAAGGATATTTTATAGCACTTGATACATTGATCCTAAAGTTCATCAAGAGGAGGAATGAAAAGAAACTTGCCCTACCAGATACTGTAATTATGACAATATTGCAGTAATTAAAACAGCATGAAATTGGCTCAGGAATGGAAAAACAAAATAATAAAACTAAATAGAGTGTAGAAACAGAACTAGTATTAATGGTACATAATAAAGGTAACATTTAAAATGTCAGAAAAACTCAATAGAGTTTGAGCTATCCACTTGAAAAAGAATTACATTAAATTTCTATCTCACATTATTCACAAAAATAAATTACAAATAGATCACTTAACAATGAATTATATACATACATATGAAAATAATATAATGAATTCACATATATTATATATTGAATCATATATAAATATTATCTAAATATATATTATTTATAAAATATGTGATATTTTATATATTATAATTATAATGAATATATTATTTATAAGTAATTTAATATATGAAAATACAAAATGTTTTAATATTCTTGTAGTAGTAAAAGTTTTTGTAAGCAACACATAAAACCTAGAAAATTTAAAGGAAAGAGCTTTGACTACTTAATTTTTAAAAATTTATCTAATAAGGGTGTGAGCAAATGGGCATTTCCATGGACCCTGAGTGAAGACATAAATTGGTACTGTTTAAAGATTAGTCTGGGGGACTTCCCTGGTGGTCCAGTGGTAAAGAAGCCGCCTTCCAATGCAGGGGACCCGAGTTCGATCCCTGGTCAGGGAATTAAGATCCCACATGCCGCAGGGCAAATAAGCCCACGCACCACAACTGCTGAGCTCGCACACCACAACTAGAGAGCCCACATGCCACAACTACAGAGCCCATGCTCTCTGGAGCCCACATGCTGCAACAAAAGATCCCAAGTGCCACAATGAAAGATCCCACGGAGAGAGCAGGAAGATGGCGGAAGAGTAAGACGCGGAGATCACCTTCCTCCCCACAGATACACCAGAAATACATCTACACGTGGAACAACTCCTACAGAACACCTACTGAAGGCTGGCAGAAGACCTCAGACCTCCCAAAAGGCAAGAAACTCCCCACGTACCTGGGTAGGGCAAAAGAAAAAAAAGAATAAACAGAGACAAAAGGATAGGGACGGCACCTGCACCAGTGGGAGGGAGCTGTGAAGGAGGAAAAGTTTCCACACACTAGGAAGCCCCTTCGCGGGCGGAGACTGCGGGAGGTGGAGGGGGGAGCTTCGAAGCCGCGGAGGAGTGCACATTAACGGGTGCGGAGGGCAAAGCGGAGAGATTCCCGCACAGAGGATCGGTGCCGACCGGCACTCACCAGCCCGAGAGGCTTGTCTGCTCACCCGCCGGGGCGGGCGGGGCTGCGAGCTGAGGCTCTGAGGCTCGGGTTTCGGTTTCGGACGGAGCGCAGGGAGAGGACTGGGGTTGGCGGCTTGAACATAGCCTGCAGGGGGTTAGTGCGCCGCGGCTAGCCGGGAGGGAGTCCGGGGAAAAGTCTGCACCTGCCGAAGAGGCAAGAGACTTTTTCTTCCCTCTTTGTTTCCTGGTGCGTGAGGAGAGGGGTTTAAGAACGCTGCTTAAAGGAACTCCAGAGACGGGCGCGAGCCGCGGCTAAAAGCGCGAACCCCAGAGACGGGCGCGAGCCGCGGCTGAAAGCGCGGACCCCAGAGACGGGCGCGAGCCGCGACTGAGGGCACGGACCCCAGAGACGGGCGCGAGCCGCGGCTGAGGGTGCGGACTCCAGAGACGGGCGCAAGCCGCGGCTGGAGGCGCGGACCCCAGAGGCGGGCGGGAGACGTTGGGGCTGCTGCTGCCGCCACCAAGGGGCCTGTGTGCGAGCGCAGGTCGCTCTCCACGCCCCTCTTCCGCGGAGCCTGTGCAGCCCGCCACTGCCGGGTTCCCGGGATCTGGGGACGACTTCCCCGGGAGAGCGCACGGCGGGCCTCAGGCTGGTGCAGGGTCACGCCGGACTTTGCCGCCGCAGGCCCGCCCCGCATTCCGTGCCCCTCCCTCCCCGCCGGCCTCAGTACGCCAGAACCCCCGAATCAGCGGCTCCTTTAACCCCGTCCTGTCTGAGCAAAAAACAGACGCCCTCCAGCGACCTACACGCAGAGGCGGGGCCAAACCCAAAGCTGAGCCCCTGTGAGCTGTGAGAACAAAGAAGAGAAAGGGAAATCTCTCCCAGCAGCCTCAGAAGCAGCGGATTAAAGCTCCACAATCAACTTGATGTACCCTGCATCTGTGGAATACATGAATAGACAGCCAATCATCCCAAATTAAGGAGGTGGACTTTGGGAGCAAGATCTATGATTTTTTTCCCTATTCCTCTTTTTGTGAATGTGTATGTGTATGCTTCTGTGTGAGATCTTGTCTGTATAGTCTTGCTTCCACCATTTGTCCTAGGGTTCTATCCGTCCATGGTTTTTTCTTAAAATTTTTTTCTTAATAATCAATTTTAATTTTAAGAACGTTATTATACTTTACCTTCTTTCTTTCTTTCTTTCTTTCTTTCTTTCTTTCTTTCTTTCTTTCTTTCCTTCCCTCCTTTAGACAACGAATCATCCCAAATTGAGGAGGTGGTCTCTGACAGCAAGATTTATGATTTTTCCCCCTTTACCTCTTTTAGAGAGGGTGTATGTGTACGCTTCTGTGTAAGATTTTGTCTGTATAGCTTTGCTTCCAACATTTGTCCTAAGGTTCTATCCGTCCCTTTTTTTTTTTTTTCTAAATAAGAATTTTTTAATTCAATAACTTTATTATACTTTATTTTATTTTTGCTGTATCTTCTTTCTTTCTGTTTTTCCTTCTTTCCCTCCTTCCTTCCTTCCTCCCTCCCTCCCTCCCTCCTTTCGTTCCTTCTTGCCTTCTTTCCTTCTTTGCTTCTTTCTTTCTTTCTTTCTTTCTTCCTTCCTTCCTTCCTTCCCTCCTTTCCTTCTTTCTTTCCTCATACTTCTACTAATTCCCTCTACTTTTTCTCCCTTTTATTCTGAGCCGTGTGGATGAAAGGCTCTTGGTGCTCCAGCCAGGAGTCAGGGCTCTGCCTCTGAGGTAGGAGAGCCAACTTCAGGACACTGGTCCACAAGAGACCTCCCAGCTCCACATAATATCAAACGGCGAAAATCTCCCAGAGACCTCCATCTTAACACCAGCACCCAGCTTCACTCAATGACCAGCAAGCCACAGTGCTGGACAACCTGTGCCAAACAACTAGCAAAACAGGAACACAACCCCACCCATTAGCAGAGAGGCTGCCTAAAATCATAATAAGGCCACAGACACCCCAAAACACACCACCAGACGTGAACCTCCCCACTAGAGAGACAAGATCCAGCCTCATCCACCACAACACAGGCACTAGTCCCCTCCACCAGGAAGCCTACACAACCCACTGAACCAACCTTAGCCACTGGAGACAGACATCAAAAACAGGAGGAACTACGAACCTGCAGCCTGCAAAAAGGAGACCCCAAACACAGTAAGATAAGCAAAATGAGAAAACAGAAAAACACACAGCAGATAAAGGAGCAAGATAAAAATGCACCAGACCTAACAAATGAAGAGGAAATAGGCAGTCTACCTGAAAAAGAATTCAGAATAATGATAGTAAGGTTGATCCGAAATCTTGGAGATAGAATGGACAACAGAATGGACAAAATGCAAGAATCAGTTAACAGGACCTAGAAGAACTAAAGATGAAACAAGCAACGATGAACAACACAATAAATGAAATTAAAAGTACTCTAGATGGGATCAATAGCAGAATAACTGAGGCAGAAGAACGGATAAGTGACCTGGAAGATAAAATAGTGGAAATAACTACTGCAGAGCAGAATAAAGAAAAAAGAATGAAAAGAACTGAGGACAGTCTCAGAGACCTCTGGGACAACATTAAACGCACCAACATTCGAATTATAGGGGTTCTAGAAGAAGAAGAGAAAAAGAAAGGGACTGAGAAAATATTTGAAGAGATTATAGTTGAAAACTTCCCTAATATGGGAAAGGAAATAGTTAAGTCCAGGAAGCACAGAGAGTCCCATACAGGATAAATCCAAGGAGAAATACGCCAAGACACATATTAATCAAACTCTCAAAAATTAAATACAAAGAAAGCATATTAAAAGCAGCAAGGGAAAAACAACAAATAACACATAAGGGAATCCCCATAAGGTTAACAGCTGATCTCTCAGCAGAAACCCTACAAGCCAGAAGGGAGTGGCAGGACATACTGAAAGTGATGAAGGAGAAAAACCTGCAGCCAAGACTACTCTACCCAGCAAGGATCTCATTCAGATTTGATGGAGAAATTAAAACCTTTACAGACAAGCAAAAGCTGAGAGAGTTCAGCACCACCAAACCAGCTTTACAACAAATGCTAAAGGATCTTCTCTAGGCAAGAAACACAAGAGAAGGAAAAGACCTATAATAACGAAACCAAAACAATTTAGAAAATGGGAATAGGAACATACATATCGATAATTACTTTAAATGTAAATGGACTAAATGCTCCCACCAAAAGACACAGATTAGCTGAATGGATACAAAAACAAGACCCTTATATATGCTGTCTACAAGAGACCCACTTCAGACCTAGGGACACATACAGACTGAAAGTAAGGGGATGGAAAAAGATATTCCATGCAAATGGAAACCAAAAGAAAGCTGGAGTAGCAATTCTCATATCAGACAAAATAGACTTTAAAATAAGGACTATTAAAAGAGACAAAGAAGGACACTACATAATGATCAAGGGATCGATCCAAGAAGAAGATATAACAATTGTAAATATTTATGCATCCAACATAGGAGCACCTCAATACATAAGGCAAATACTAACAGCCATAAAAGGGGAAATCGACAGTAACACATTCATAGTAGGGGACTTAAACACCCCACTTTCACCCATGGACAGATCATCCAAAATGAAAATAAATAAGGAAACACAAGCTTTAAATGATACATTAAACAAGATGGACTTAATTGATATTTATAGGACACTCCATCCAAAAACAACAGAATACACATTTTTCTCAAGTGCTCATGGAACATTCTCCAGGATAGATCATATCTTGGGTCACAAATAAAGCCTTGGTAAATTTAAGAAAATTGAAATTGTATCAAGTATCTTTTCTGACCACAACGCCATGAGACTAGATATCAATTACAGGAAAAGATCTGTAAAAAATACAAACACATGGAGGCTAAACAATACACTACTTAATAATGAAGTGATCACTGAAGAAATCAAAGAGGAAATCAAAAAATACCTAGAAACAAATGACAATGGAGACACTACGACCCAAAACCTGTGGGATGCAGCAAAAGCAGTTCTAAGGGGGAAGTTTATAGCAATACAAGCCCACCTTAAGAAGCAGGAAACATCTAGAATAAACAACCTAACCTTGCACCTCAAGCAATTAGAGAAAGAAGAACAAAAAAACCCCAAAGCTAGCAGAAGGAAAGAAATCATAAAAATCAGATCAGAAATAAATGAAAAAGGAATGAAGGAAACAATAGCAAAGATCAATAAAACTAAAAGCTGGTTCTTTGAGAAGATAAACAAAATAGATAAACCACTAGCCAGACTCATCAAGAAAAAAAGGGAGAAGACTCAAATCAATAGAATTAGAAATGAAAAAGGAGAGGTAACAACTGACACTGCAGAAATAAAAGAGATCATGAGAGATTACTACAAGCAACTCTATGCCAATAAAATGGACAATCTGGAAGAAATGGACAAATTCTTAGAAATGCACAACCTGCCAAGACTGAATCAGGAAGAAATAGAAAATATGAACAGACCAATCACAAGCACTGAAATTGAAACTGTGATTAAAAATCTTCCAACAAAGAAAAGCCCAGGACCAGATGGCTTCACAGGCGAATTCTATCAAACATTTAGAGAAGAGCTAACACCTATCCTTCTCAAACTCTTCCAAAATATAGCAGAGGGAGGAACACTCCCAAACTCCTTCTACGAGGCCACCATCACCTTGATACCAAAACCAGGCAAGGATGTCACAAAGAAAGAAAACTACAGACCAATATCACTGATGAACATAGATGCAAAAATCCTCAACAAAATACTAGCAAACAGAATCCAACAGCACATTAAAAGGATCATACACCATGATCAAGTGGGATTTATTCCAGGAATGCAAGGATTCTTCAATATACGCAAATCTATCAATGTGATAAACCATATTAACAAATTGAAGGACAAAAACCATATGATCATCTCAATAGATGCAGAGAAAGCTTTTGACAAAATTCAACACCCATTTATGATAAAAACCCTGCAGAAAGTAGGCATAGAGGGAACTTTCCTCAACATAATAAAGGCCATATACGACAAGCCCACAGCAAACATCATCCTCAATGGTGAAAAACTGAAAGCATTTCCACTAAGATCAGGAACAAGACAAGGGTGCCCACTCTCACCACTCTTATTCAACATAGTTTTGGAAGTTTTAGCCACAGCAATCAGAGAAGAGAAGGAAATAAAAGGAATCCAAATCGGAAAAGAAGAAGTAAAGCTGTCACTGTTTGCAGATGACATGATCCTATACATAGAGAATCCTAAAGATGCTACCAGAAAACTACTAGAGCTAATCAATGAATTTGGTAAAGTGGCAGGATACAAAATTAATGCACAGAAATCTCTGGCATTCCTATATACTAATGATGAAAAATCTGAAAGTGAAATCAAGAAAACACTCCCATTTACCATTGCAACAAAAAGAATAAAATATCTAGGAATAAACCTACCTAAGGAGACAAAAGACCTGTATGCAGAAAATTATAAGACACTGATGAAAGAAATTAAAGATGATACAAATAGATGGAGACATATACCATGTTCTTGGATTGGAAGAATCAACATTGTGAAAATGACTCTACTACCCAAAGCAATCTATAGATTCAATGCAATCCCTATCAAACTACCACTGGCATTTTTCACAGAACTAGAACAAAAAATTTCGCAATTTGTATGGAAACACAAAAGACCCCGAATAGCCAAAGCAATCTTGAGAACAAAAAAAGGAACTGGAGGAATCAGGCTCCCTGACTTCAGACTATACTACAAAGCTACAGTTATCAAGACAGTATGGTACTGGCACAAAAACAGAAAGATAGATCAATGGAACAGGATAGAAAGCCCAGAGATAAACCCATGCACATATGGACACCTTATCTTTGATAAAGGTGGCAGGAATGTACAGTGGAGAAAGGACAGCCTCTTCAATAAGTGGTGCTGGGAAAACTGGACAGGTACATGTAAAAGCATGAGATTAGATCACTCCCTAACACCATACACAAAAATAAGCTCAAAATGGATTAAAGACCTAAATATAAGGCCAGAAACTATCAAACTCTTAGAGGAAAACATAGGCAGAACACTCTATGACATAAATCACAGCAAGATTCTTTCTGACCCACCTCCTAGAGTAATGGAAATAAAAACAAAAATAAACAAATGGGACCTAATGAAACTTCAAAGCTTTTGCACAGCAAAGGAAACCATAAACAAGACCAAAAGACAACCCTCAGAATGGGAGAAAATATTTGCAAATGAAGCAACCGACAAAGGATTAATCTCCAAAATTTACAAGCAGCTCATGCAGCTCAATAACAAAAAAACAAACAACCCAATCCAAAAATGGGCAGAAGACCTAAATAGACATTTCTCCAAAGAAGATATACAGACTGCCAACAAACACATGAAAGAATGCTCAACATCATTAATCATTAGAGAAATGCAAATCAAAACTACAATGAGATATCATCTCACACCGGTCAGAATGGCCATCATCAAAAAATCTAGAAACAATAAATGCTGGAGAGGGTGTGGAGAAAAGGGAACCCTCTTGCACTGCTGGTGGGAATGTGAATTGGTTCAGCCACTATGGAGAACAGTATGGAAGTTCCTTAAAAAACTACAAATAGAACTACCATATGACCCAGCAATCCCACTACTGGGCATATACCCTGAGAAAACCGAAATTCAAAAAGAGTCAGGTACCAAAATGTTCATTGCAGCTCTATTTACAATAGCCCGGAGATGGAAACAACCTAAGTGCCCATCATCGGATGAATGGATAAAGAAGATGTGGCACATATATACAATGGAATATTACTCAGCCATAAAAAGAAACGAAATTGAGCTATTTGTAATGAGGTGGATAGACCTAGAGTCTGTCATACACAGTGAAGTAAGTCAGAAAGAAAAAGACAAATACCGTATGCTAACACATATATATGGAATTTAAGAAAAAAAAATGTCATGAAGAACCTAGGGGTAAGGCAGGAATAAAGACGCAGACCTCCTAGAGAACGGACTTGAGGTTATGGGGAGGGGGAGGGGTGAGCTGTGACGGGGCGAGAGAGAGTCATGGACATATACACACTAATAAACGTAGTAAGGTAGATAGCTAGTGGGAAGCAGCCGCATGGCACTGGGATATTGGCTCGGTGCTTTGTGACAGCCTGGAGGGGTGGGATAGGGAGGGTGGGAGGGAGGGAGACGCAAGAGGGAAGAGATATGGGAACATATGTATATGTATAACTGATTCACTTTGTTATAAAGCAGAAACTAACACACCATTGTAAAGCAATTATACCCCAATAAAGATGTTTTAAAAAAAAAAAAAAAAAGATCCCACGTACCGCAACTAAGACCAAACTCAGCCAAAAAAAAAAAAAAAACCATAAAATAAAATTTTAAAAATACATTTAAAAAAAGATTAGTTTGGTAGTGTCTACAAACGTTTTAAAATGTGTATGCACTTGACCCAACTATTATACTTCCAGGAATCAATAATACAGAAATATTGATAGTTTAACATGCACACAATAAGGAGGAATTATTAAATTGAGGTCAATTATACCCAAGGACCTGCAGTATGAAAATTTTAGGTTCAAATCCTACTTCCAACTCTTGTTAGCTGTAGGACTCTGAGCAAGATGCAAAATCTCTGAACCTCGATTTTCTCATCTACAAAATAGAAATAATAATAGGACCTAGTTTACAAGTTCATTGGAAAGAAAGGATCGAATAATTCATGTGAAGGGCTTAACACATGGCATGGCACCACATAAGCTTTCAATTAAAAAACTTTTCTTCATTCTCTGCTGTATTTCCCAGAACTTCAGACAGTGCCCATCATATCATAGGAGCTTCATAAAATACTTGTTGAATGAAGTTCACATTATGATTTCTCCAGCAGGCCTCATTTCCTCTGGGAAATGTCTGTGATGGACCCTGTCATCTCTGTGATGTGTCTCTCAGGCCCCCCTTCAAGAATGAAGGACTTATTACTCCAGCATTGGGAGTGCCGCCAGCAGCCAGCACTCCACTGTCAACCCCCTTGGAAACTGCCTTAAATGAAGAGAGCCACCTGGTCCAAGAACACACCCCCATCCCAGAGCAGTCCACATCAAGTGACTTGTTGACTTGGGGACTTAAAAGCCCAGACCCCGCAACCGAACTTAGTGGAGCTTTGAGGAGTCATCCCATCTTCAGAATTCCCCAAAGGATAACCTGAGGTTTCCACTGAGACAGCATTGCAACCTCTCACCCTGCCAAACCCAGCTTCTTTTCCTTCCTTCTCGGGTGTTCATCCCAAGAACATGCCTTAATAAATCCCCTAAATGCTAATCTTTGAAATGGCTTCTAAAGCAACCCAATCTGTGACAGTCTCTGAAACCTAAATATAAATTAGCACAAAATCCTCTCTTGTTACTCTATTGTTTTTTATCACAATTTGTAAATAACAGTAATAATAATAATTTTGTGTTTATTACTATCTCCATAACTAGACTGTAAGCTAAGCACAGTCTTAGTTATTTCTGCTTTTGCTTAAAATGTTCATATTTTGGGCTTCCCTGGTGGCGCAGTGGTTGACAGTCCGCCTGCCGATGCAGGGGACACGGGTTCGTGCCCCGGTCCGGGAAGATGCCACATGCCGCGGAGCGGCTGGGCCCGTGAGCCATGGCCACTGAGCCTGCGTATCCGGAGCCTGTGCTCCGCAACGGGAGAGGCCACAACAGCGAGAGGCCCGCGTACCGCAAAAAAAAAAAAAAAAAAAAATTCATATTTTATTCATCATGGAATTTTTAAATTAATTTTTATTTTTAAAAAATTATATTAAAATATTATTTATCCTGATTACTGAGCTTTTTGGTATTGTCTTAAATTTTGTGCCTAAAGTAAGTGGCTCACTCACCTCATCCTGGTTCCAAATCTGGCAGGAGCTATATATTTTTATGATTGTTTATTTTGTGTTCATTTTTGCCACACCTAAGGCAATATCTGACATGTAGTAATCATAATAAATATTGGGTAAATAAATGAATGAATTATCTATAAGGATTTTCATTGCAGTTCTGTTTGTGACAGAAAAAAATGTATCAGTAAATGAAAGTTTAAATTATGATACATCCATGCTATGTAAAAATTTTCTAAAGGATAAGACACACATATGTATATGCTAACATGAGAAGATCTCTAATACATACTGACAAGTTAAAAGCAAGATTCAAAATAATGTATATGGTATATCATACAAACATAGTTGATAGATAAAGAGATATCTGAAGAGATAAATAGGGCATTACATGGTAAATGCTAACAGAAGTTATCTTTAGATAAGTTAGTGGAATTGTGTGTTGGAGGAAGGCTATGAAGGAAAATTTATATCCAATACTGTATGTAATTCTGAATTATCTGAACTTTCAGAGCACTTGCAATCATGTATTAGCTTTTTAAGCTTTTTAAAAAAATTTTCAAAAAGGTTTACCACCTCTAGGAAGCCTTCCTCAATGGAATGCTATTGAATACCACTTTACTGTGAGCCTCCTTAGCCTGGCACACTGGGTCTCCATTTGTTTGCAGGGTGAACCATAAAGTTCCAGTAACTCACATCTACTTATATTCTACCTCATCCACCAGATTGAAAACTCCTTTAAGGATGAGCTGATACTTCTGTTTCTGATGCCTTTCCAATAATACAGCTCAATAGTATTCTATCCAGAGTTGTATCTGACTACCTCAAAAATATGAGGCCATGTGGGTCTTACTCATTGTATTTGTATATGGCATACAAATCTATTACTATGGGATTTCCTTTTATATACATTCAAGAAACTAGAATGAATACACAGGTGAACCAAAGTTACAAAAAACAGTTAACAAGCCATACTTAGACATTCTGAAGGTTACCTTCCCACAGAAGTTTCTATGCACAAATATTATTATACTTATGCTAAAACGAATACACTATCATAGGATACCAACTTAATGCCAAGCTTTAAGAGAAATGCTTCTGACACAACGTTCAATCAAATAGGTTGTCAAACAATCTCTATTACTTATAAAATGTTCCGAAAAATACTGAGTCAGATTAAAGAGACAACAATAACCAATGACAGATTTTTAGTAAGGTGTCTTATACAAAGATTTAATCTTTCTTCTTCTAATTCCTGACTCTGGAGATCATTTGACATGTTCCTTGGGATCCTGGAATTCCCACGGGGAGTGGGTAAGTTGACGCCAATAGGCATGACTGTGAAGATCTGGAGAAGACAAAATTACCAAATGACCTGCCAAGAACCAAGTCCATGGAGGTTTACCATTACCTTTCTCTTTGTAAATTTCCTGCAGCTTCTACCTATATTGGATTACATTACAACATATTCAAAGTTGACTTAAGTTTGTGTACAGCCTGAAATGAATAGAGTAGGTCCTGACATGAGTTTAAATCTCTGAATGCAGAGAGATTCAATATGTTAGAGTCTTACTATAATATTACCTGCTGACACTGCACTGAATTCAGAGATCAGTTGCATTTAAAATTTCACTGTTCTCATGCTTGCATTCAGATTTAGAGCCTAATTTCCTTATCTACAGATTTCAAAACTATTTGGATTCTAAAATTTGGATTGGAGGAGGGGGAGGAAGATGAGCATATTTAGAAAAAGTAAATGGATGTGAAGGAGATTTGGGAATCTGACATCTGAAAGTTATAAATTTTAAAAGCTCTTCTTCACTTCCAGCTAAAACTAATCAGCTTTATTTAGTGTTCCTATTAAAAATAAATGTGATGTAACTGCAAACATGTTAAGATTAACAGATACCTAGGAGACAAAAGACACAGTCACAGTTTTCTGGTTTACAACAAAATAAGGATGCTTCAAAGTCTTCTTTTAAAAAACAAAAGTGATCCCTTGGCATTTACCATTTATTCATTATCCATCTGTCACTACTTCACTTACTATTTCTCAAATAACCATAATTTCTTGGTGCATTTTACATTCTTTTCCTGAAGGTCATTGACAGTACAGATGATAAGTCAATACACGCATTAAAAGCATAAAGAGACCAGATAGCATCTAACGTACTATTTAATCACCCAGGCCCAATTCTACTTGGGACCCTTCAGACCTAATGTCAGCTCAGAGAAATGCTGATTCATTTTAATAAGATGCAGTGCATAATCAGGCTGGAAAGACAGAGGAATCATACCAAAAATGCGTGTCATATTAATTAACAAACTGAAGAAACTCATATCATCAAACACAAAGGCTGAAAGGACATGCTTTGGATGAATTCTGTTTTATAGGAGAATATTAAATTATTTAAGGCTAGAGTCCTAGTTTAAGATTGAGGATCGTTTCAAGTGTCTTTTTCCCTAGAAAATTTAAACTAACAACTGAGATATTGAAGCTCTCCACACATGGGGAAGATAATGAAGCCAATAAACAGATTTATAAATAATACAGCCTAGAAAATATTTGTGAAAACTTCTTCCTCCCTCCTTTCCTACGGAACCCTCAGCTTAAATCCAGAGGAGTAAGGAGTGACATTCATCACATCACCAGAAATGATTTCTAAATGCAAAATAGTGTGTTTCTTGAACAGCAGTTCTCCCCCTCCACTTACAGAATTTGTTCTGGAAGCATGATGGCATCAGAAAAACATAATTCTTTTCTTTTCATCTTCCTATTCTTCAGCCAATGATTTACCTTTGTTGAGCCTCAATTTCCTCATCTGTAAAATGGGGACAATAACACTTTGCTTAGGACATTTGAGGCACATAACACATTGACCCTGTACACGAGGTTGCTCAGAAGGCCTGCTTCTTCCTATTGTTTTCCTTTTGTATGATTGTGTCTTTCCACAATGTGCATACTTTCTTCAAAACGAGGGCACCAGCAGTGTCTGCCATACTGGGAAAGTTTCACAGGTACTAAGCAGCATCTCAGATTACTACATTAATGAATTATAACTCTGAATTACCAAAGAGATGAACAAAATCGTTCACTTAGTGAGGACTCAAGTCTTTGGGACCAAATTAATATTTATGTCTTTTAAGTAACTAATTGGGTAAATTGTCTGGGAATGTTGAAAGAAAAGAAATTGCTATTAAACAAATATAATTTTGATCAAATGAGCTAAGCTTTTATGATTTTTACTTTATGATTTATACAGAAATATACATGTCAGTGAATTAGTGCTAGGCTCCTTAACATTCTATTTTGGAGAGTTTTTTTCAAGTGTTCCTTCTTCACAAAACTCTGATTTAAGCTTGGTGCTTAGAATGAAATATCAGAATGACAGTTCAAATATTGAAACTCTTCATATATTAGGAAGATAATAAATACCACCAACAAATGTATAAATAATACAACCCAGAAAACATTTCTGTATATTTCTTCCTCTTCCCATTCACACGGAACCATTAACTTACTTCCCTGAAGCATTTGAAAGAGTGACCAGAATAGTAAAAATGAAAGTGTAGCACAGTAAGCAAAAAAGAGACAGCTGATTCCTCTGGAAGAAAAAAAGGTGTCAACACTTACCAAAATATGTATCCCAATGTGTGCTCACAAAAGCAAACTTTTACAGGGTTCTTGGCTTTATAAATACTAAAGAAAGGAGGGAAAGCGCATATTAACCACAGTCCCCTCATTAAAAGCAGTTTGGCATAGAAAAGATGAGTTGCTGCTAAAATAGCAGATAAGACCTTTTTGGCTCAACACCCAAAGTCTATCTGACATGAGGGGCGACAGTATGCCACTTAAAATGATGTGCTTCCTGCCTAGGAAATGATATGGATGGCAGTACCTGACTGAGTGTAACAGTAGTATAATGGCAGCCTCTGAAGGCTGCTTTATTTGGTAATTGTTTGGGAATAGGTCTCTATACTAGCTACATAATTTCTCACAGGGATGCTATATCATCTGAGGGTTTCAAGTTGTATTCACCTGGAAAAGGTAATCTACAATGAAGGGAAAAAGTATACAACAGCATGACTATGATGTCTCTACAAGGTGAAAATGCCTGCAGTAAAGAACAGCACACTGATTTAAGAGCTGCTGTCAACACATGCTTCCCGTAGGCCCCAAGGACTAATACACTCTTGCAAGGAAGCAAATTTGGATCTTAGAGACAGACAAAGCTCCTAGAACTGATTATTCAGTTAAGTCCCTAGGAACTCTTAACACATTTCATATTTTTTCAGTTTGAAAGAATGGTACTACTTATCTAGAAACCTCCTTTTCTCCCAGAAATATTATCCATCAACAAAAATATGACATAAGGAAAAAAAGAATTAGATGTCTTCATATTTACTGTTTCCTTTACAGCATCCTATACACAAATATATGTCTAATATCCAGCAGCCTGTCAGAAAAATTATTACTCAGCCAAACTATTCGTGCTCATCCCAGTGAATGACTCAGTAAAATGTTGCTGAGTCAGGGTCTCAAATTCTACCAATTCTGATGACCAGCTTCACAACACAGTTCATCCCTGGACATTTTGCTTTTAGAAAACTGATCAAAGAAAAATGCACTAAGAGAGATGGACATAAAAATTCAAGTTGTTAAGGTGGGTTTTATCTCTGGTCACAAGTTCTGATATATTGGTAAATTTACAGTTTTCACCATGTCATCTGATATTATCACTAGTAATTTAACATTTGTTTTAATGTTATAAATTGTCCTGTTACTCTTAGCCAATGACTCAGACCAGGCCAGAGCTAGAAAGAGCCTTAAATAAATTGTCACTCTTTTTTTCTTTTTTTTGCGGTATGCAGGCCTCTCACTGTTGTGGCCTCTCCCGTTGCGGAGCACAGGCTCTGGACGCGCAGACTCAGCAGCCATGGCTCATGGGCCCAGCCGCTCCGCAGCATGTGGGATCCTCCCGGACTGGGGCACGAACCCACGTCCCCTGAATCGGCAGGCGGACTCTCAACCACTGCGCCACCAGGGAAGCCCAATAAACTGTCACTCTTTAAAACTGACATACATACCTAAATCTACCAATTTCTATAAAAATTCAAAATTCTGAAGCAGATAAACAAAAATGAAAAATTACACACACAAAGTGAGGTAAACCAGACAAAGACAAATATCATATGATATCACTTATATGTGGAGTCTGAAAAAAGGATACAAATGAAATTATTTACAAAACAGAAATAAACCCACAGATACAGAAAACAAACTTATGGTTACCAAAGGGGAAAAGTTGGGGGGGAGTGATAAATTAGGAATTTGGGATTAACAGAAACATACTACTATATATAAAATAGATAAAGAACAAGGACTTACTGTATAGCACAGGGAACTAACTTCATTTTCTTGTAATAACCTACAATGGAAAAGAATCTGAAAAAGACTATATATATATATATATATATATATATATATATATAAAACTGAATCACTTTGCTGTACACCTGAAACTAAAATAACATTGTAAATCAACTATATCCCAATTTTAAAAAAACATTAAAAAAAAACCCTACACATACAAATTGAAGTGAAAGGAAGTTGATGAATCATAGAACACTAGTCTGGATCATGAGAAAGTTGGTGTAGCCCAGCTGATTCAGTAGACCGAGGCAAGCTTCTATTCTATTTCATTTCACCCCACACTCTCTGCTCACTTGAAGCTCCAGACATTGTCCTAGGCCCACAGCTACAAGAGTGAATAACACAAACTCCTTATTCTCAAAGACCTCTCCATTTACTAACAGAGGAGATAAAACACAAACCTTTACATAATTCATAATAAGGGTACTAAGAAAGAAGCATCTGAGTAGATAGGGATGGAGAGAGGCAAGAAACCTGACTCTTCCTCCAGATGACCATGGAATGGTATGAAGATTTAAAGAAGTCTCAAGCACAGAGGAACTTGCACTTCTCATGTCATGTGATAAGTGAAGGTTCTGGCCTCAGAAAATTGATAAGGGGATCAAATGATGTCGTTTGTTACAACAGATAGATAAATCGCTCATTGTTGACTTAAAACTTGTGAACACTTTAACACTATAACATGATCAGATTGCCTGGGAACAGGATAATCCATCCCAATCTGTCCTCTTCCTACTAGGTGGCCCCTCCAACAGGTGCATCACCATGTGTGGTCACCTTGTAATAAGGTGCCTCCTTTTATGCCACAGTGTACATGGAGGATGTACGTCTATGTGAACTCAGGGAAATGGAGGGTTCTATTGGCCAACCCAAAATGCCACTGAGATTATGATGCTGCAGGCATTAGACTCCTCATGAGATGCTGATTTCTCAGACATCACAGCAGTAATCTCACAGGGTAGAGAGGTTCAATGAAAGCAACTCCTTCCAGCCGAAGTTACTGTTTAAATTATTTATGCCAAAACTTTCTTTTTGACTCTCCTCGATGAATGGCATTATCTGAACCCATCATTGCTTTCTGTTCCTCCCTATGATTTTACACCAGTCAAAGAAGCCCTTATCAAATCATAAGCAGTAGAGTGTAGCTCAAGAAAACCTTCAGTTCTAGACCTGAATGAAATCCCAAAGGACAATGTCTGTGACCTATAGGATTGTGACTGCTGCCATGAAGCACACTCATCACCCTACACTTCCCTCCCCACCTGCCAATCACTCCCTTCCAAGACAACCCCTGTAGTATTATGATCAATTACATTCCTTAAAAAATGAAACAGGAGGTGGGAGTAAAAGTCACCTGACATAATCAATCAAATTTCATCCTTTCTTTCTCCCCTCCCATTCACACTTGAATGTTATCACATAATACCTATATTTAATGGTGTATGTAATAGTTCCTCTGGTATCTATTACTAAAGTGGAACAATTTTTTCTTTTGACTACAAAAGATTCATGAGGTTATTGTTTTCAAATGAGGTATTATAAAGTATCTGAGACCCTTCAGAGACATGGGCTGGCCTGCCTCTCAGAAAGAAGAGAGGAAAACACTAAAACACCCTTAAATCCCCTAATTAAAGTCCCTTTGTTGAGAAATCATGCTTGCTGATGTCCTACACCAGAAATGCCATTTGAATATTCATTTATTTACCAATAAATTTAAATAGCTACTATGTGCCAGGCACTGTCCCAGATGTTTAGGATACATTAGTGAACAAAAATGACCAAGATCTTTGCCATCATAGATCTTACATTCTAGCAGAGTGATACTGGGTTTAGGATAAAAGTGGCATTAAAGAGAAGAATGGATAAACCTGTAGGTGACCATTTTGCATCCATTTGGAATAAAATAAAATTAGATCTCTAGCTCACACTGGACATGAAAATCAATAACAGGTAGAAATTTTTAGAATAAAATACAAAAAAAATCAGTAGGAACTTAAAGCAGAAAAGAATTTCATGAACAGGACACAAAGTAAAATCCATGTTGTTATATTTGGTTATATAATAAGTAAAAGCTTCTGGAAACAACAAAAATGAAGCCACAGTTTGGGAGAAGACACACAACCAGGAAAGAATTTGTACCCAGGATTCACAGAGCATTCCAACAAATTGATGGGAAACAAAGATTGAAAGCCTAGTTTTAAAAATGGGTGAAGAATATGAGCAGCAATTCATAGAAGGGAAAATCTGGATAGCCAACAAACTAACGAAAGGTGTTAAACCCCTAAAGTTACAAGGAAAAGGCAAATTAAAATATCAATGAGATACAATTTTATGCCCATTATAGTAGCAAATATTTTAAAGTCAAACAATACCAGGTGTTGATGAAGTAGTATAGCACTAGGACTTCTCATTCACTGCTGAGGAGAGAGGAGTTTGGTACTCATGCATTATAGAGCAACTTGGTAATACCTAGGAAACTTAGCTTGCATGCTTGCACATGAGAATGTTCCTCATACTACTATGTGCAAGAGCAAAAGTTCAGAAACAAATTTAATGGCCCATTACAGGGGACTAGATAGATGGCAGCATATTCAACAATGGAAAACTGCAGCTATTAAACTGAATGCACTGGGGCCACATATAATTAACATAGTCTTCAGAAAGAATGTTGAAAGAAAACAATGAGTTGCAGAAGGAAACACAGTATAATAATACATAGTTTCAAAATCCACAAGTATTTGTTCAACGTTTATGGAGGTTTAGATTTGTACAGAAAGTATTTTAAAAACCATCAACATGAAAGACATTAAATTCATGATGGTAGTTATTTCTGGAGCAGGGGCAGGGGAATAGAGTTAGGGAGGTGGATACTGTACCCTCAACTCTAACTAATTTTTTTTAATATCTCCAGTGAAGATGGCAAAAATCTTATGATTTAATGTGATTGATAGACATGTAAGTGTTCACAACATTAACCTCTACAATTATCTACAAATGTAAAATATTTCATAATAACTGTTGATTTTTAAATAAGAGAAAAAAAATAAAATTAGATGAAATTTGTTCCTTTGTACCTAATTAAGGCAAAAAGGATTTGAGACCATGGGCTCACATTATCTTCTCTGAAAAAAAAAAAATTTAAAGAATGGGGCCACGCTCTTGCCATTTTCCGCTTCCCCCTCCCCCGCCTCCAAAGTGACATATTCACCTGTCTGTCCCTGCAGTGGTTGGCTGCTGGTTGCCAACTGTATGCAAAATCCCTTTGCCATTGCTCCCATAAGTCACACCCTAGGATTGTTTGAAGCTGTGGAGAAGCCAACCTTCAGGAAGAGTCTGGAAGCAGGACAGGAAATACTCAGCCTTGCAATCAATAGGGAATAAACTGACAAAATTCATTGATCAATTTCCACCTTTTAGTATCTTTTTAAATTCCCACCTTTTTGCAATTAAAAAAAAAAAAGAATCAAAGTGTGATTTTGTCCAGAGAGAATAGACATCACTAATTTTGGCAGGCCATAGAATAGAAACACAAAGTAATAATATTAAATTATTATTTCCCCAACTTCTTCCTCTCAGGAATGTTTTTAAACCCTATCTTAAAGGTTTTTTTAAAACAACGGTTTAATTTATTCACTTTAACTTCCATAGTTAATAAATTCATCTGTCATCTTGTTTTAGGCACTTCACACTGCTTCCTTTGTGAAATGACCCCATCCTCACAGAGGCAAAGAATTTAGCACAATCTTATTTCCCACATTATACTGATCTTAGCCAATATAACCTAAGGGTTTAAACATAAATTATTTTATTACACTTTTACATTATAGATCATATATTTCAAAGATGATTTTTAATGCTTAAGGGTTATCTATACAGCTCTATATGTTTAAATTGTATTAATGGATAATATAGCCTTTTTATAGTCAGACTTCCTCACTTTTTTACTTCTTATTTTTGAATTTTGATCAGTAAGAGCTGTGCTTTCCAAACTTTAATGTGCATATCATATCAATCACCTAGGGATCTTGTTAAAATGCAGGTTCTAACTTCTGTAGGTCTGGGGAGGGGCTTGAGACTCTGCATTACTAACAAGCTCCCAGGTGATGCTGATGCACTACCTTTGATTAGCCAAGAGCCCAAGAAAATATTTCCATGTTGTATGAGTAGTACTTTTTCTGTGTCATAGCATATTTGAGAATGTTTTTCTATTGTCTATACATGTGAATAACATCTTCACTAAGAAGAGAATACTTGAAACACAGACATTTCTCACAAATCTCTTTGCTAGATGCTCTACTATCTTCCAGCACTTCACATTTCAGGGAATATTGAGGTTCACCTTATTTGAGCCTCTTGAAATACAGCAACTGTTTTTTTCATGCCAGGAAGATTGCAAGAGATTTTCAATATCACATAAGTTCAAGCTTTTGCCAAGAAAAAAATCTAGATGTATTTATATTTAATTTGGTTTAAAAAAATTGGAAATTAAGAAGTTTTCCAAGCTTGTGAAAAAAAATTTTCTTCATCCCTGATTATGACATTTGCCCTATATTCTTATATTTATTTATCAAGAATTTTTATTTGCCTTAGATTGGATCATCTCCTTTATTCTCAATACCTATTTATTTTATCAGTTATAGTTGGAGATTTTAATATCCCACTTTCAATAACTGGTAGAACTAGATAGAAAAATAGTAAGGATACAATGACTTGAACACTATCAACCAACTTGATGTAACTGACATTTATACAATGGAATACTTTACAACAATGAAAATGAAAGAACTGTGGCTAAACTTGTCCATATCAATGAATCTTAGAAACAAGTTTGAGGGAGAGGAAGGCATTTTATAAAATAATACCTTCACTATAATACTATTTCTGTAAAAACAAGCAAAAGTTAAATAATATGTTGTTTGAGGGATATGTGTATATATATACATATATCTATACATATATATCTATATATATATAGATAGGTATAGATACAGATAGCTCATGAGAAACAAACAAAAGAGGAATACAACAAAATTCAGTTTACTTCTATTTCTTGGGGAAATGAATACACATACATTTAAAGTTCTTGAATGTTCTACTTCTTAAAATAGATAATAGATCTATTGTTTTTATTTCATTATTATCATAATCGTAATCAAATATTTAAAATTCCAATCACAGAACCAGCTTCTACTGAGGCTCAGAAACAGGTGGAGGGAATGATGGAGTGAGGACCTCTATAAATATGCTCCTACATAAATGTAGTAAAAACCTAGCAAAATTTATGTGAATTAATTCAAGAATTAAAAAATAATAATAATAAATTCAGAACTCTAAAATTTAACCAAAGGTTTTCAACAATCTTGGGAATCTTCATTAAAGAAATAATGCAGAATCTCAGTAAGAACTTTCGGCATTTTCACTTGTCCTACTCCCAACCCCCTTCCCCAGCTCCATGGGAGCCTTGAAGACCAGCAGTCTTTCAACCACCAAGAGCCAACAATAGCCTTACAAAAACAAGAGAAGGAACACTAGGTTTGAAGAGCCTCAAAAAGCTACAGCCCCAGAGCATTGACACTATTTGACCTATTGCACAGCAAGTTGAAAAAGTGCCAAGTTGCAGTATTTTTTTATTATTTGACCTAATTAGCAGTTCATTCCAAAGAAAAAGGTCTATCCTAATAGCGTCTGTCAAAAACAATCAGTGACAACTGTTTGCCATCACAGCTTCCTGAGGCTCTGATACCACTTTGGGCAACCAAGAGCCTGGCCAAAATTTTACAAAGAAGGTCTTGGGAATGAGATGTCCAGAGGGCAGGCACAAAAAAGTTCTGATATATTTCTGAGGATTTAGAGGAACCAAGTCATGTGCAGGACTATGCACAAGCCCAGGAAAGACCTCTTCATGCACCTATCTCTTGCCTCTGTCTGACCTTGAGGCCTCTGTAAGCAGAAAATGAAGGCTAGGGTGAGAGTTGTAAGTTGAATAAGGCTGATGGTGTGGTCCAACACACATAAAACACCTCAGCAAAGGGTGGAAGACTTATTGCTCTAAGCCATTTAAGGAAATATCTAACCAATCATTACCTGATTACTAAGTTAACCAAGCAAACACTTCAGCCCTTGCATAAAACAGGGAGTACATACTTTACAGAATTAGTCTAAGAAAGTCACTGAACAAACATATAAGCAACAACAACAAAAAAATACAAACAGCAAGGACCAGAGGGCAGACAGCAGAAGCAAGAAGAACTACAATCCTGCAGCCTGTGGAACAAAAAATAAATTCACAGAAAGATAGACAAGATGCAAAGGCAGAGGGCTATGTACCAGATGAAGGAACAAGATAAAATCCCAGAAAAACAACTAAATGAAGTGGAGATAGGCAACCTTCCAGAAAAAGAATTCAGAATAATGATAGTGAACATGATCCAGGACCTCGGAAAAAGAATGGAGGCAAAAATCGAGAAGATGCAAGAAATGTTTAACAAAGACCTAGAAGAATCAAAGAACAAACAAACAGATGAACAATACAATAACTGAAATGAAAACTACACTAGAAGGAATCAATAGCAGAATAACTGAGGCAGAAGAATGGATAAGTAACCTGGAAGACAGAATGGTGGAATTCACTGCTGAGGAACACAATAAAGAAAAAAGAATGAAAAGAAATGAAGACAGCCTAAGAGACCTCTGAGACAACATTAAACATAACAACATTCACATTATAGGAGTCCCAGAAGGAGAAGAGAGAGAGAAAGGACCCAAGAAAATATTTGAAGAGATTATAGTTGAAAACTTCCCTAACATGGGAAAGGAAATAGCCACCCAAGTGCAGAATCCCATACAGGATAAACACAAGGAGAAACAGGCTGAGACACATTGTAATCAAACTGGCAAAAATTAAAGACAAAGAAAAATTATTGAAAACAGCAAGGGAAAAACAACAAATAACATACAAGGGATGTATCAAGGGATATCCTTATCCATAAGGATAACAGCTGATTTCTCAGCAGAAACTGTACAAGCCAGAAGGGAGTGGAAGGACATATTTAAAGTGATGAAAGGGAAGAACCTACAACCAAGATTACTCTACCCGGCAAGGATCTCATTCAGATTCGATGGTGAAATCAAAAGCTTTACAGACAAGCAGAGCTAAGAGAATTCAGCACCACCAAACCACCTCTACAACAAATGTTAAAGGAACTTCTCTAAGTGGCAAACACAAGAGAAGAAAAGGACCTACAAAAACAAACCCAAAACAAATAATAAAATGGTAATAGGAACATACATATTGATAATTACCTTAAACGTGAATGGATTAAATGCTCCAACCAAAAGACACAGGTTTGCTGAATGGATACAAAAACAAGATCCATATATATGCTGTCTACAAGAGACCCACTTCAGACCTAGGGACACATACAGACTGAAAGTGAGGGGATGGAAAAAGGCATTCCATGCAAATGGAAATCAAAAGAAAGCTGGAGTAGCAATACTCATCAGATAAAATAGACTTTAAATAAAGAATGTTACAAGAGACCAAGAAGGACACTACATAATGATCAAGGAATCAATCTAAGAAGAAGATATAACAATTATAAATATATATGCTCCCAACATACGAGCACCTCAATACATAAGGTAACTGTTAAGAGCCATAAAAGAGGAAATCGACAGTAACACCATAATAGTGGCGGACTTTAACACCTCACTTACACCAATGGACAGATCATCCAAACAGAAAATTACTAAGGAAACACAGCTTTAAATGACACAATAGACCAGATAGATTTAATTGGTATTTATAGGACATTCCATCTAAAAACAGTAGATTACACTTTCTTCTCAAGTGCACATGGAACATTCTCCAGAATAGATCACATTTTGGGTCACAAATCAAGCCTCAGTAAATTTAAGAAAATTGAAATCATATCAAGCATCTTTTCTGACCACAACACTATGAGATTAGAAATCAATTACAGGGAAAAAAACATAAAAAACACAATTACATGGAGGCTAAACAATATGTTCCTAAATAACCAAGAGATCACTGAAGAAACCAAAAAGGAAATCAAAAAATACCTAGAGACAAATTACAATGAAAACATGATGATCCAATACCAATGGGATGCAGTAAAAGAAGTTCTAAGAGGGAAATTTACAGCAATACAAGCCTACCTCAAGAAACAAGAAAAATCTCAAATAAACAATCTAACCTCAAACCTAAAGGAACTAGAGAAAGAAGAACAAACAAAACCCAGAGTTAGTAGAAAGAAAGAAATCATAAAGATCAGAGTGGAAATAAATGAAATAGAAACAAAGAAAACAATAGCAAAGATCAATAAAACTAAAGGCTGGTTCCTTGAGAAGATAAAAAAACTTGATAAACCTTAACCAGACTCATCAAGAAAAAGAGGGAGAAGACTGAAATCAATAAAATTAGAAATGAAAAAGGAAAAGTTACAACAGACACTGCAGAAATACAAAGCATCATAAGAGACTACTATAAGCAATTCTATGCCAATAAAATGGACAACCTGGAAGAAATGGACAAATTCATAGAAAGGTATAACCTTCTAAGACTGAACCAGGAAGAAATAGAAAATATGAACAGACCAATCGCAAGTAATTAAATTGAAACTGTGATTAAAAATCTTCCAACAAACAAAAGTCCAGGACCAGATGGCTTCCAGGTGAATTCTATCAAACATTTAGAGAAGAGCTAACACCCATCCTTCTCAAACTCTTCCAAAAATTGCAGAGGAAGGAACATTCCCAAACTCATTCTACGGGGCCACCATCACCCTGATACCTAAACCAGACAAAGATACTACAAAAAAAGAAAATTACAGACTAATATCACTGATGAATATAGATGCAAAAATCCTCAACAAGATACTAGCAAACAGAATCCAACAACATATTAAAAGGATCATACACCATGATCAAGTGAGATTTATCCCAGGGATGCAAGGATTCTTCAATATACACAAATCAATCAATGTGATACACCATATTAACAAACTGAAGAATAAAAACCATATGACCATCTCAATAGATGCAGAAAAAGCTTTTGGCAAAATTCAACACCCATTTATGATAAAAAACTCTCCAGATAGTGGGCATAGAGGGAACCTACCTCAACATAATACAGGCCATATACAACAAACTCACAGCAAACATCATTCTCAATGGTGAAAAACAGAAAGCATTTCCTCTAAGATCAGGAACAAGACAAGGATGTCCACTCTCACCGCTATTATTCAACATAGTTTTGGAAGTCCTAGCCACATTAATCCGAGAAGAAAAAGAAATAAAAGGAATCCAAATCAGAAAAGAAGAAGTAAAACTGTCACTGTTTGCAGATGACATGATACTATACATAGAGAATCCTAAAGATGCCACCAAAAAACTACTAGAGCTAATCAATGAATTTGGTAAAGTTGCAGGATACAAAATTAATGCACAGAAATCTCTTGCATTCCTGTACACTAACGATGAAAAACTGAAAGAGAATTTAAGGAAACACTCCCATTTACCATTGCAACAAAAAGAATAAAATACGTAGGAATAAACCTACCTAGGGAGACAAAAGACCTGTATGTAGAAAACTATAAGACACGGAAGAACGAAATTAAAGATGATACAAACAGATGGAAAGATATACCAAGTTCTTGGATTGGATGAATCAATATTGTGAAATGACTATACTACCCAAAGCAATCTACAAATTGAATGTAATCCCTATCAAATTACCAATGGCATTTTTTACAGATCTAGAACAAAAAAATCTTAAAATTTGTATGGAGACATAAAAGAACCCGAATAGCCAAGGCAGTTTTAAGGAAAAAAACAGAGCTGGAGAAATCAGACTCCCTGACTTCAGACTATACTACAAAGCTACAGTAATCAAGACAATATGGTACTGGCACAAAAACAGAGATATAGATTAATGGAACAGGATAGAAATCCCAGAGATAAACCCACACACCTATGGTCAACTAATCTATGACAAAGGAAGCAAGGATATACAGTGGATAAAAGGCAGTCTCTTCAATAAGTGGTGCTGGGAAAACTGGACAACTACATGTAAAAGAATGAAATTAGAACACTTCCTAATACCATACACAAAAATAAACTCAAAATGGATTAGAGACCTAAATGTAAGACCGGACACTATAAAACTCTTAGAGGAAAACTTAGGAAGAATACTCTTTGACATAGATCACAGCAAGATCTTTTTTGATCCACCTCCTAGAGTAATGGAAATAAAACCAAAAATAAACAAATGAGACCTTCTGAAACTTAAAAGTTTTGCAAAGCAAAGGAAACTACAAACAAGATGAAAAGACAACCCTCCGAATGGGAGAAAATATTTACAAACAAATCAATGGAGAAAGGATTAATCTCCAAAATATATAAACAGCTCATGCAGCTCAATATTACAAAAACAAACAACCCAATCCAAAAATGGGCAGAAGACCTAAATAGACATTTCTCCAAAGAAGACATACAGATGGCCAACAAACACATGAAAAGCTGCTCATCATCACTAATTATTAGAGAAATGCAAATCAATACTACAATGAGGTATCACCTCACACCAGTTAGAATGTACATCATCAGAAAATCTACAAACAACAAATACTGGAGAGGGTGTGGAGAAAAGGAACCCTCTTGCACTATTGGTGGGAATGTAAATTGATATAGTCACTGTGGAGAACAGTATGGAGGTTACTTAAAAAACTAAAAATAAAGTTACCATATGACCCAGCAATCCCACTACTGGACATATACCCAGAGAAAACCATAATTCAAAAAGACACATGCACCCCAATGTTCATTGCAGCACTATTTACAACAGCCAGGTCATGGAAGCAACCTAAATTGCCATCGACAGATGAATGGATAAAGAAGATGTGGTACATATATACAATGGAATATTACTCAGCCAGAAAAGAACAAAATTGGGTCATTTGTAGAGACGTGGATGAATCTAGAGACTGTCATACAGAGTGAAGTCAGAAAGAGAAAAACAAGTATCGTACCCTAACGCATATATGTGGAACCTAGAAAAATGGTACAGATGAACTGGTTTGCAGGGCAGAAATTGAGACACAGATGTAGAGAACAAACGTATGGACAACGAGGGGGGAAACTAGCATCAGGTGGTGGTGGTGCTATGATGAATTGGGAGATTGGGATTGACATATATACAGTAATATGTATAAAATGGGTAGCTATTAAGAACCTACTGTATAAAAAAATAAAATAAAATTCAAAAAACCCCCAAACAAACAGCAAGAAAAACCCTTGGGGTGGCAGTGGGTGGGAATGGGGATCTGATTTCCAGAGTTACCACATTATGTTATCTAAAATATCCAGTTTCTAACAACAAGGACAACAACAAAAATAGTAAGGCTTGCAGAGAAGCAGAAAAGTATGGCCTGTACACAAGAAAAATAGCGGTCATCAGAAATTTATCTGAAGGGCACCAAATGTTGCACTTATTTTATGAAACCTTTTATTATTAATTATTATTATAAGTAGGTCAAAAAATTTTAATCCCTGTATAAAGAATGATCAAGAAAATAAGAATACAAACCAAAGACTAGGAGAAAATATTTACAAAAGATATATCTGATAAGGGAAATATATATCTGATAAAGGAATATATCCAAAATATACAAAGAACATTTAAAACTCAACAATGAGAAAATGAACATTCCAATTGCGATCAACAGCTGATTTCTACCAGAAATCAGGGAGACCTCAAGACAGTGGATTGACATAAATAACATGCTAATAAAAAGATTTTAACCAAGAATTCTATATCCCGAAAAACTATCCTTCAAAAATGAAGGAGAAATAAGACATTCCCAAATAAACAAAAACTGAAAGAATTCATCACTAACAGACCTGCCCTATAAGGAATACTAAAGGGATTCGTTCAAGTTAAATAAAAAAACACAGGAGAGTACTTGAATCCACAAGAAGAAATTAAAAAACCCTGATAAAGATAATTATATAGATAAATAGAAGAAGTACAACTGTATTTTTTGGTAACACTTTGCCTATCTGATTTATAAGAAAACCTCATAAAGTAATAATTATGAAACCATGTTGAAGTACTTACAATATGCTGAAGATGTAATTTGTTCACCAGTAATCACACAAAGGAGTAGGGAGAGAGTGAAATTATGCTACAGCAAAGTTTTGTGTTCTACTAAAATTAAGTTGGTACTAAGGTAAACTAGATTGTTTTCAGTTAGGTTATTAATTTTAATCCTAGGACAACCACTTAAAAATGCAAAAGATATATTAAAAGAAACAGCAAGGTCAGAAATTGTAGAAGGGATTTAAAAAATAGTCTCTATATGCAACACACTTTAGACTTAAAGACACAAAAAGTTGAAAGTAAAGTGGTGGGAAATAATGCCATGCAAACAGAAACCAAGAGAGAACTAGAGTGGCTATACTAATATCAGACAAAATATAGTTTAAGACAAAATTGTTAACAAAGAACAACATTTATACTGATAAAATGGTCAATCCATCATTAAAATGTAACAATAATAAATACACATGCACCTTACAAAAGAAACTCAAACTATATGAAGCAAAACTGACAGAAATGAAAGGACAGACAGTTCAAGAATAATAGTTGAAGACTTCATACCCCACTTTCAATAATAGAAAGAACAACTGATCAGAATATCAACAAGGCTATTAAATAGTTGAAAAACACTATAAGCCAATTAGACCTAACAGACATCTCTAGAACACTTCACCCAACAACAGCAGAATACACATTCTTCTCAAGTACCTGTGGAACATTCTCTAAGATAGATAATATGCTAGGTCATAAAACAAGTTTAAATAAATTTTAAAGGATTGAAATTATACAAAGTAGATTCCCTGATCAAAATGGAATTAAATATAAATCAACAGCAGAACAAAATTGGGAGAATTCACAAATATATTGAAACAACATACTCCTAAATAACAAATGTATTAAAGAAGAAATCACAATAGAAATTAGAAAATGTTTTGAGATGAGTTAAAACAAAACTATAATGTACAAAAACTTACAGGATATAGGCAAAACAGTTCTTAGAGGTAAATTTATAACTGTAAATTCCTATATTGAAGAAAAATAACTACGTTAATATTTATGAAACATTAATCCTTGGGTTGCTCTTAGTTTTTACTTTCTCCTTGGGTTTCCCAACACCCATTCCTCAAGGTAACCAGGCCATTCTGAATTCATCACCTTATCCCTATGAAATCATTTCATTATCACAACAACCCTAAGCTAGAAGTACTATTATTAGTTCCAATTAATGAGTTACGGAACTAAATCACAGGGAAGTTAGGTAATTTGCCCAAGGTCACAGAACTTATAACTAAGAGATGGGGAATGAAACTTCAAAGTCTGGCATCCAGAGATAGGCTGAGGTCAGAGAAAGGACTCAATTCTTGGCTACTGAGTTTCAAAATGAATATTTAAACTTCATGGTATATACCAGGACTTGGGAAATATCAGCCCATGGTCTGTTTTTGTATGACCTATGAGTTGAGAATGATTCTTAAATTTTTAAATGTTATAAAAATTTGTAGAAGAATATTTCATAACACATGAAAACTATATGAAACTATTTTCAGTTCTTTGCATTTTGTCAGAATAGAAGCTGAATATACTCACTTGTCATACCATACAGCAGTTCCATGGCTTAGCAAGATAAAATTTTATTGCTGTTTTTTGAGCTCAAGGCCAAGATAGAAATTTTTCTGAATGAGACGAATTGCCTTCAACTATGATTATCCAACACTGAATGGCTTTTGAAATTAGTTTTGCTGAAGACTCAATAATGTTTCTAGACTTTAAAGCTTTCCTTCAGATTTCTAGCTCTGGCAGTGACAATGCAGATGGTACTGGACTAAACCTCCTGCTTAACATTGTTATGAAAGCTGGACAACATACTTTACAAATGGTTGAAGGCATATAGAGACGCCAATGCAAGCAGTATATAAGAGGCTTTGTGTTTCTTCAGAAAAGGGAAACAGAGGAAATGAACTTTACAATCACCTTGGCTTTTTTTCCCTAAGAGTATTTCCCAATTTACAGAGCTCAGGAATGAAGCAAACCCAAACAAAAACAGTGGTCCTGCTGGTCTGGCAAGGCAGAGGTCCAAGTCTGGGCAGCCAAAGAGGCTAAAATGTAAGGGGCAAAGTCTCAGAGAGCAAGGAACCACAGTTCTTCTAAAGATTTGCCAACAAATTCCTTTTTGGTAGTCAGCTGACAGTAAGGCTCTATGTGCACAGGATTGTAGTACACACACAAAAACAAACCCACAAACAAAGACAGCAGCTAGGAGGCTAGAAAGCTAAGCATAGAAGTGAGCAGCCTCCTGGTGCTAGGGAGACAGGGGTTGGAGTTGAAGGTCCTAGCCAAGTGAGAAGGGCTCGAATTTCTGCATATTTGGAGAGCTGCACTCAAGGTCTAAGGACTAACCTTAGGATTAAGGGAAACAACTTGAGCCCTAACAAACAGCCATTTCTAAGATCAAAATGATTTGCTATACTCATCTCTCTGCCAAGAATATTAACCCTCTGTGGTCCATTTTTTAGCCCATGGTCTATTAACAATTGTGTGCAGGTAAATGTTTCACAGCTGGCTCTCCAAGTCCTGATTTATAGCATTTGCTTGTTTACATTGTGAACTTACTCCAACCATGGCCAATTTCAAGCTACCAGTGTGATATCACTGAACATAGATCCGTAAAGAGATGTGCTCGATTGACTCTCACCAGCTGGTGTAAGCCAGCCCCAGCACACTCCAGGAATCATGAAGCCCAAACCCTACCCTTTACACCTTCAAACTCAACAGAAAGGAAAGAATGACTTTAAAAACTCCAATACATGTCATAATTTAGCATTTGTTTTAGTATTTGAAAATGTTGAATTTATTTGAATAATTACCTGTTTTAAGAGATTTTCTTTTCTATTAAGGTAAGACTTATAAGGCAATATTATTCCTGAACATAATTTCTCTTTTGGGCTACAGCATGAGTCTCTCTCATTCAAAGACAAACAAAAGAAGTGGCTTGGACACCAATGAATAATTTTCCCATTGATATGCCTTAAACAGATGTTGATTAAACATTGTTCGATTCAACAAATATTTATGGAGTGTGTACTCTATTTAAGGCACTCTGCAATGTAATGAAGGGTTTCTCCTGCCTTCAATTATTCTTAACAAAACAAATATTCAACAGCCTAAAAGAAAACTTATTGTAAGGGAGTATTTCTCAAGATTGAAGTGGGGTGGGGAGGGAAATAGCCAAAGCAAAGAGCAGGAATATAACAGCACACATGATGAGATTGAAAGATTAGAAAATGAAAATACTATGATTCCAAGTCTCCATTACGTGTCCTTTTAGTGGTGTGGGAACTCAGTTGAAGTCATCCCCCCCCAATAACCCATGATGGAAAGGCACAAATTTCCATTCTGAGTTCATCAATTTGGGGTCTTATCACCTTTTTTGTGGCTCTCCTTCTCTGTCAAGAGTGAGCCAAGTTCTTCTGGGCTGTTCCCATATGTCTAAATCACCTGTTTTCTAGCACTTAGGAAAAGCATTCTTTTTCTTCCTAAAACCCTGGTCTGTTAATGAATTTACTCCACAACATAGTATCTCTTTGAGGAGGAAAAAACATATTTGATTCTCTAGAGGTGATGGTTTGACTTTCCTTTGAATCTTGATATATAAAAACATACATTCTAATATTGCATTATCTAGCCTACTGAAATGCAGTATTATGCTTGCCTTGGCTTATTTGATCCCACTTGTGCCCCCTTCTGCTTAGCTTTGTTAAGCTTAGTTTATCTGACCTAGTCATGTGGGAAGGTATATTAGTTTCCTACTGTTGCTGTAACAAACTACCACAAATTTAGTGACTTAAACAATACAAGTTTATTATCTTGCAGTTCTGGACATCAGAAGTCTGATTTGGTCTCACTGGGCTAAGATTGAGGTGTCAGCATAGCTGAATTCTTTCTGAATGCTCTAAGGGAGAATAGTTGCTTATTTTTCCAGCTTCTAGAGGGTGTCTGCATTATTTGGGTTCTCCATGTTCAAAGCCATCAAAGACCAGTCAAGTCTTTCTCACCTCATCTCTCTCTAACAATGATTCCCTTGGCTCCCTCTCTCACATATAAGGACCCCTGTGATTACACTGGCCCCATCAGGATAAACCAAGATAATCTCCCCATCTCAGAGTCATTTTGTCAGCAGTCTTAATTCTATCTGCACCTTAATCCCCCCTTGTTATGTGACATAACATATTCCCAAATATAAGGGATTAAGACATGTACATTTTGGGAGGGCCATTATTCTGCCTACTGCAGAAGAAGAGGGAGTAACAGAGAAAGGTCAAAGAGTATGCATAACATTTTTACAAGTCCACTTGTTCTCAAAAAAAGCACTGGCACATTGTAATTCTAAAACTAAAATACATAAGTTATAATGATCAATCCCTCTGTCCCGAGTATGTGTGGTTGAAGCCCAAAATTGAAGCATGAAAGCCACTCATTTCACAGTTTAAAAACTGAGGCCCAAAGAGGTGATATAATTCACCTACATTTTCACAGTAGGCAAACCAAAGACAGACTTAGAAACCAGGTCACTTGACTCCCAATTCACGACACTTTTCCTACACAAGGCTACATGCCAGTGACTGAAGGTCCTTGATAACTTTCTTATTGTCAGCATTAGGGAGAAGTTAATTGTAGAACTCATCACTCTAGGAAATGAAAATGAACCCAATCTCTCTGGTGATGAAAACCCATCATACTACCATCTGAATGCTAGTGTAAGTGTGGATACAATTTATTGCTGCAAGGAGACCAAGTGGACCATAACTTAGCTCCCAATGTTCCTCTGGCAGACAGTGGTGATTGGCTGACTCCACAGTTATTTCAAATCTTCTCACAAGAGGGAGATTAAAACATATAAATACTCATTTTTTTCCCTAGCATCCAATGAGAAACAAGAACTCTGCCAAAGGGACAAAAGGTTTTCTGAGAAAGATTTTGCCTTCATGATAAGTGGACAGTAAGACCTAGGTTGTATCTTCCTTTTTATTCCTACCTGGGGAACAAGAACTTTTTTGTTTGCTGCTCTATCTCAATAAGAACAGTGCCTGTTTTCACAGAACTAGAACAAATAATCTAAAATTTATATGGAACCATAAAAGACCCAGAATTGCCAAAGCAATCCTGAGGAAAAAGAACAAAGCAGGAGACACAACCCTCCCTGACTTCAGACTATATTACAAAGCTACAGTAATCAAAACAGCATGGTATTGGCAAAAAAAAAAAACCAGACATATAAATCAATGGGACAGAATAGAAAGCCCAGAAATAAACCCACACACCTACAGTCAATTAATCTTCAGCAAAGGAGGCAAGAATATAATATGGGAGAAAGACAGTCTCTTCAGCAAGTGGTGCTGGGAAAAGTGGACAGCCACATGTAAATCAATGAAGTTAGAACACTCCCTTACACCATATATAAAAATAAACTCAAAATGGCTTAAAGACTTAAATATAAGACAAGACACCATAAAACTCCTAGAAGAGAGCAGAGGCAAAACATTCTCTAACGTAAGTTGTACCAATGTCTTCTTAGGTCAATCTCCCAATAAACAAAAATAATAACAAAATAAATAAAAACAAATAAAAACAAAAATAAAAACAAAAATAAACAAATGGGACATCAAACTTACAAGCTTTTGCACAGCAAAGGAAACCTTAAACAAAATGAGAAGACAACTTACAGAAGGGAAAAAATATTTGCAAATGATGCGACTGACAAGGGCTTAATTTCCAAAATATACAAATAGCTCATACAACACAACAAAAGAAAAACAAACAACCCAATTGAAAAATGGGCAGAAGACCTAAATAGACATTTTTTCAAAGAAGACGTATATATGGCCAGTAGGCACATGAAAAGATGCTCAAAATCACTAATTATTAGAGAAATGCAAATCAAAACTACCATGAGTTACCACCTCACACTGGTCAGAATGGCTATAATTAAAAAGTCTACAAATAACAAATGCTGGAGGGGGTGTGGAGAAAAGGGAACCCTCCTATACTGTTGGTGGGAATGTAAGTTGGTTCAGGCACTATGGAAAACAGTATGGAGTTTCCTCAGAAAACTAAAAATAGAGTTACCATAAGATCCAGCAATCCCACTCCTGGGCATATATCTGGACAAAATTATAATTCAAAAAGATACATGCACCCCTATGTTCATAGCAGCACTATTCACAATAACCAAGACATGGAAACAACCTAAATGTCCATCAACAGATGAATGAAAAAAGCAGATGTGGTACCTATATACAATGGAATATTACTCAGCCGTACAAAAGAACGAAATAATGCCATTTGCAGCAATGTGGATGGACTTGGAGATTGTCATACTGAGTGAAGTAAGTCAGATACAAATACCATATGATATCACCTATATGTGGAATCTAAAATATGACACAAATGAACCTATCTACAAAACAGAAACAGACTCACAGACATAGAGAACAAACTGGTGGTTGCCAGAGGGTGGGGGTGGGGGGCTGGTGAGGAATGGACTGTTGAGTTTGGGGTTAGTAGATGCAAACTATTACACATAGAATGGATGGACAACAAGGTCCTATTCTATAGCACAGGGAGCTATATTCAATGTCCTGGGATAAACCATAATGGAAAAGAATATAAAAAGAATATATATATATATAATATATATATATATATATATGTATATGTATGTATACATGTATGTATAACTGAGTCACTCTGCTGTAGAGAAAATATTAACATGATGTTGTAAATCAACTATATTTCAATAAAAAATAAAGTAAAAATAAATAAATAAAAAATTAAAAAACAAAAAAAGGACAGTACCTGCAATATACATAAATATTTATTGAATAAATAAATATTGTTGAATGATGCCAGGAGTTACAACATCCACTTCAAACTTAAAGGTAAAATCAGGAGAATTCCAGAGACATCATCCTTGATATCATTGTGTCACTGAATTAATACCAACAGCTTCCTCCCTCCAGACTCATTATGTGACAAAATTTAACTCTAGTTGGTATTTACTATGTGTCAGGTTTTCTTTTATTTGCAGCCAAAAGCATTACTTACCTATAGAGTTGCTTTGTACACTACGACTTTGTAAATCAGACATACAAAAAGCCCCCTCTCATATGGGAAAAATTTATAGGGTGGTGGTAATATTTAATATCTTGATAGGAGTGGTAATGTTCAGTATCTTGGTAGAGGTTCAAGCAAGCATTCTTCAAAACTCAGTAAATGTACACATTTGTTTGTGCATTTAATTATATCTAAATTTTAACTAAAAGAATAAAAGAACAAATATTTAACTCTAGTTAATGATTGATATGCATGCTTTTCTTAAGGAAGAATACTGATATCTGAAGTTTACTTTGAAATGCAAAATATAAGATATGGATTGCAGAAGGATTGATAGATACATGATAAAGCAAGTATAGTAGAATTTTTGAGGTGGGGAGGGTGACACATGGCAGTCATCCTCAAATATTTTCCAACTTTTCTGTAAATTTTCTGTAAAATAGAAAATGTTTATAGTAGTCCCATCTTATAAATATATATGCCAGACCTGGAGGAAATGATGGCTTTGAAATTTTTATGTATGTTAGAAAGAGTAGCTCTGTAGGAGAAATGGCTGGAAGACATCTCCTTAAAGTGTGTAGCAATCATAGTACTAATCCACACATAATGAAATTCTCAGTAGCACTTTCTTTTGAACTTGGCAAAATTAATAGTAAATTTCCTTGAAAGAATGAACAGACAGTAACAGTTAAGAATTAAGAAAAAATGAGTAATAAGGAGGAATTTATTCAATTGCATAGTAAAACAAAATAGGAGGGTAATAAGAAAGCATTTTCCCTGATTGAAATGTAATAACTCCATTTCTGGAATTATAGTATATATGACACATTTTTTAAAACCTCCTGGAAATACTGGATTAAATATAACTAACGTTCTTTTGCAGGGATAGTTGAGATGTGAAAAAAGTAAGGGAAGTCTCCAGAGGTCAAAACCCCAGACATGAACTAAGAATCATTTGCCAACCACCCCCCGTCTGACATAGCAGAACATACTTGACTACGATAAAGTGTGAGAAAAGAGACGGCAAAAAGAGGACTTATAAAAACAAATAATTTCATTATGTAAGTACTATACCAAACCTTTGAAAAACAAGGACAGCTTTATGGGCAAGTGTACAGATGATTATCTAAATAAGTAATCTCCAAAATATTTGACATTATAGTTTGATCAGGAAAAAAACAACTGTTGATCATGACATCTGTATTTGTCAGGGTTCTCCAAGGAAACAGAACAAACAGGATATATACAGATATATAGAAAGAGATTTATTATGAGGGATTGGCTTATGCAACTATGGAGGCTGAGAAATGATACAACCTGCCATCTACAAGCTGGAGGCCCAGGAAAGCCAGGAGTGTAACTCCAGCCCAAACCCTAAGGCCTGAGAACTGGGGGGCCAATGGTCTCCCAGTCCTGGTCCAAGTCTGAAGTCCCAAGAACGAGGAGCACCAATGTCCAGTGGCAGGATAGCATGGATGTTCCAGCTCCAGCAGAGAGCAAATTGATCCTTTTTCTGCCTCTGTATTCTATTCAGGCCCTCAGAGGCTTGAAGATGCCCACCCACACTGGTGACAGCATCTTCTTTACTCAATCTAACAACACAAATGTTAACCTCTTCTGGAAACATCCTCAAAGACACACCCCCAAATAATATTTTGCCAGTTATCTGGGCATCCCTTAGCCCAGTCTAGTTGACACATACATCCATCAAAAATCCCTATGTTTATTTGTATATTATATACATGTAATAAGTGCTAGCATATTATGTGTATCATAAAACCATACACAGAAATGTGAATTTAAAGTATGAGTTTGAGTGTGTGTGTGTGCATGTGTATGTATGTTCTAATATGGATTATCTTGAGTACCTCCTGGAATGCTCACCCACCTCCCTCACTTTGGAAACAAATGGTCTACATGAGTCTATATCATATAAAGTGAGGACGAGGTGGTTAGAAAGTCCCACATCCTTCCTCTACCTCCTGGCTGATGACTGAATGTTTACTCATTTCTTTAGTTTTAGCCTTTAGCATAAATAGCTTCCAGTTCCCTTCCTGAGAACACATTTAATTACAGAAAGTGGAGAGAGCATGAAGGCAGCAGCTAACTCAGGGGGAAACAGATCAATATAGAAGGCAGAGGGGAGGGCCAGAAGTCACAGAGGCTCAGATAGCAAACATCCCTCTAAGTGACATGAAGCCATTTACTCAGAAAGAATTCACTGCACATACTTAATAAAACTGGAATATTCTTCAGTTCTTACAAATTTTGTATTTAAATGAAATGTTTAACAAACAGCCCACTTTCTTATTCCAGACAGATAAGCAACAAGCCACACTGTCTTCCACCCCATCAGTCTGCATGGCAGGATCTGTGCAGCTGGCTGGAGTGACCAGCCATCTCCCACCCTCACCACTCACATTCTCCTCACACTGCACCCCTAGTCAAAGAGTGCAGGCCCCAGATGAAGGAAGAGGTTCTTTGGTAAAGAACTTCTGAGTATTATGCTTCTTTCATTCTAGTTGAATTGAAGACCTGGAAGTTTTTTAATTCTGCAATTTTCCATGCTTCTAACCCTAATTATTAGAAGCATCCTTTTTAAAAAAAAAAAATCTTTGGATCATTTCAAATCTATACTCTTGCAATTGTTCTAGTTATTTTCCACACATTTTCTCTTGAAGGTATAGCTACTTTAGTGTTGAGTAAATGTCTTAAATAAAACTGAAAGTAAAACCTAATAATTTTTCTTAGCTTTTACAGAAAATGAAATTCTAGCTAACTGAATGAGGAAAGAAACTGGGGTGGTTTGGGTTTTTATCTTGTTTTTATCTTGTTTGTGAATATATAGAAAACTTCCATTCCTCTTTTCATCTGTGATCCTAAAGCTGTCTTCTTGCCCCACTGGCACAGGTCTGGGCTGGAGTTGGAGAGAGTGACAAACTCAAAGCTTCCATTCCAATGAATCCACACATCTGTAGATCAAATAGGCCCATGAGTTAGTTTCCAATCTCTTCCTTTTTCTTCCTTAAGAAGAAAAAGCTGCTCAGGAAGCTAAGTTTTGCAGATACAGGAGAATATAAAGCTTTGTACATCAAAAGCTTTTAAATTTTATTTACTTATTTGGTTGACAAACTTTCCAAAATGGATTTCATGTTCTTAATCAAAAGATAGCAATCAAAATTGGACATCTTCTTGGTAAATTCAGGACAATCATGATGAATATCAATTTACATACTCACCCCAGACACATGTTCTTTTTGAGTTCATATTTACTTTCTATCTTGTTCTTGTCCCTTTCCTCCCCTACAGCTCTCACACTGAAGGCTTCTCTTGTTATGAAACTCCTTGTAGCCAATGTATCTGCCTGAAGGAGCTCTTCTATCAACCAGAAATCTGCACCTTCCTAATTGACCAGAGCTTAGAAAACAGAAGCCATCTTATTCTAAGTGGTAGTGTAGAGGTCTCACAGGAGAAGCTGAAAGATGTTCATATGAAAAGTGCAAGGTACAATGGAATACTACTCAGCCATAAAAAAAGAAAGAAATTTTGCCATTTGCAGGAAAAGGGATGGAAGTGGAGGGCATTATGCTAAGTGAAATAAGTTAGACAGAGAAAGACAAATACCACATGATATCACTTATAAGTGGAATCTAAAAAATACAAGAATTTAGTGAATATAACAAAAAAGAAGCAGATTCACAGACGTAGAGAACAAACTAGTAGTTACCAGTGGCGAGAGGGAAGGGGGAAGAACAATATACAGGTAGGGGATTAAGACCTATAAATTACGGGGTATAAAATAAGTTACTAGGATGTATTATGTGACACAGGGAATACAGCCAATATTCAAAATAAGTGTAGATGAAGTATAACCTTTAAGAAATGCAGGAGAGACCTTCAAGATGGTGGAGGAGTAAGACATGGAGGTCACCTTCCTCCCCACAAATACGTCAGAAATACATCTACATGTAGAACAACTCCTACAGAACACCTACTGAACGCTGGCAGAAGACCTCAGACTTCTCAAAAGGCAAGAACCTCCACACATAACTGGCCGTGTGGATGACAGGGTATTTATTGGTGCTCCAGCTGGGTGTAGGCCTGTGCCTCTGAGGTGGGAGAGCTGAGTTCAAGACATTGGTCCACCAGAGACTTCCTGGCTCCATGTAATATCAAACAGCGAAAGCTCTCCCAGAGATCTCCATCTCAACACTAAGACCCAGCTCCACTCAACGACCAGCAAACTATACTGCTGGACACCCTATGGCAAACAACTAGCAGGACAGGAAAACAACCACACCCATAGCAGAGAGGCTGCCTAAAATCATAATAAGGTCAAAGACACCCCAAACCACACCACTGGAAGTGGTTCTGCCCACCAGAAAGACACGATGCAGCCTAATCCACCAGAACACAGGCACCAATCCCCTCCACCAGGAAGCCTACACAACCCACTGAACCAACCTTAGCCACTGGGGGCAGACACCAAAAACAAGGGGAACTACAAACCTGCAGCCTGCGAAAAGGAGATCCCAAACACAGTAAGTTAAGCAAAATGAGAAGACAGAGAAACATGCAGCAGATGAAGGAGCAAGGTAAAAACCCACCAGACCAAACAAATGAAGAAAAAATAGGCAGTCTACCTGAAAAAGAATTGAGAGTAATGATAGTAAAGATGATCCAAAATCCTGGAAATAGAATGGAGAAAATACAAGAAACGTTTGACAAGGACCCAGAAGAACTAAAGAGCAAATATACAATGATAAAAAATGCAATATGAAATTAAAAATTCTCTAGAAGGAATCAATAGCAGAAATACTGAGGCAGAAGAATGGATAAGTGACCTGGAAGATAAAATACTGAAAATAAGTACCAGAGAGCAGAATAAAGAAAGAAGATGAAAAGATAAGGACAATCTCAGAGACCTCTGGGACAACATTAAATGCACCAACATTCACATTACAGGGGTCCCAGAAGAAGAAGAGAAAAAGAAAGGGACTGAGAAAATATTTGAAGAGATTATAGTTGAAAACTTCCCATACAGGGAAAGAGTCCCATACAGGATAAATCAAAGGAGAAACATGCCAAGATACACATTAATAAAACTATCAAAAATTAAATTCAAAGAAAAAATATTAAAAGCAGCAAGGGAAAAGCAACAAATAACATACAAGGGAATCCCCATAAGGTTAACAGCTGATCTTTCAGAAGAAACTCTGCAAGCCAGAATGGAAAGGCAGGACATATTTAAAGTTATGAAAGGGAAAAACTACAACCAAGATTACTCTACCCAGCCAGGATATCATTCAGATTCAAAGGAGAAATTAAAATCTTTACAGACAAGCAAAAGTTAAGAGAATTCAGCACCACCAAACCAGCTTTACAACAAATATTAAAGGAACTTCTCTAGGCAGGAAACACAAGAGAAGGAAACGACCTACAATAACAAACCCAAAACAATTAAGAAAATGGTAATAGAAACATACATATCCATAAGTACCTTAAATGTAAATGGATTAAATACTCCAACTAAAAGACATAGACTGGCTGAATGGATAGAAAAACAAGACCCGTATATATGCTGCCTATAAGAGACCTACTTCAGACCTACCAACACATACAGAATGAAAGTGAGGGGATGGAAAAAGATATCCAATGCAAATGGAAATCAAAAGAAACCTGGAGTAGCAATTCTCATATCAGATGAAACAGACTTTAAAATAAAGACTATTGCAAGAGACAAAGAAGGACACTACATAATGATCAAGGGATCAATGTAAGAAGAAGATATAACAATTATAAATATTGATGCACCCAACATAGGAGCACTTCAATACATAAGGCAAATGCTAACAGCCATAAAAGGGGAAATTGACAGTAACACAATAATAGTAGGGGACATTAACACCCTACTTTCACCAATGGGCAGATCATCTAATTTGAAAATAAATAAGGAAACACAAGCTTTAAATGACACATTAAACAGGATGGACTTAATTGATATTTATAGGACATTCCTTTCCAAAAACAAAAGAATACACTTTCTTCTCAAATGCTCAAGGAAGATTTTCAGGAATAGATCACATCTTGGGTTACAAATCAAGCCTTGGTAAACTTAAGAAAATTGAAATATCAAGTATCTTTTCCAACCACAACACTATAAGACTAGATATCAATTATAGGGAAAAAACTGTAAAAAATACAAACACATGGAGGTTAAACAATATGCTACTAAATAACCAAGAGATCACTGAAGAAATGAAAGAGGAAATCAGAAAATACCTAGAAACAAATGACAATGATAATACGACAACCCAAGACCTATGGGATGCAGCAAAAGAAGTTCTAAGAGGGAAGTTTATAGCAATACAATCCTACTTCAAGAAACATCTCAAATAAATAACCTAAACTTAAACCTAAAACAATTAGAGAAGGAAGAACAAAAAAAACCCAAAGTTAGCAGAAGGAAAGAAATCATAAAGATCAGATCAGAAATAAATGAAAAAGAAATGAAGGAAACAATAGCAAAGATCAATAAAACTAAAAGCTTGTTCTTTGAGAAGATAAACAAATTTGATAAACCATTAGCCAGACTGATCAAGGAAAAAAAGAAATAGACTCAAATAAATAGAATTAGAAATGAAAAAGGAGAAGTAACAACTGACACTGTAGAAATACAAAGGATCATGAGAGATTACTACAAGCAACTATATGCCAATAAAATGGACAACCTGGAAGAAATGGACAAATTCTTAAAAAAGCACAACCTTCCAGACTGAACTAGGAAGACACAGAAAATATAAACAGACCAATCACAAGCACTGAAATTGAGACAGTGATTAAAAATCTTCCAACAAATAAAAGCCCAGGACCAGATGGCTTCCCAGGCAAATTCTATCAAATATTTAGAGAAGAGTTAACACCTATCCTTCTCAAACTCTTCCAAAATATAGCAGAGGGAGGAGCACTCCCAAACTCATTCTACAAGGCCACCATCACCCTGATACCAAAACCAGACAAGGAAGTGACAAAAAAAGAAAACTACAGGCCAATATCACTGATGAATATAGATGCAAAAATCCTCAACAAAATACTAGGAAACAGAATCCAACAGCACATTAATAAAAGGATCATACATCATGATGAAGTGGGGTTTATCCCAGGAATGCAAGGATTCTTCAAATTACACAAATCAATCAATGTGATGAACCATATTAACAAATTGAAGGAGAAAAACCATATGATCATCTCAATAGATGCTGAAAAAGCTTTTGCCAAAATTCAACACCCACTTATGATAAAATCCCTTCAGAAAGTAGGCATAGAGGGAACTTACCTCAATATAATAAAGGCCATATATGACAAACCCACAGGCAACATTGTTCTCAATGGTGAAAAATGAAACCATTTCCACTAAGATCAGGAGCAAGAAAAGGTTGCCCACTCTTACCACTATTATTCCACATAGTTTTGAAAGTTTTAGCCACAGCAATCAGAGAAGAAAGAGAAATAAAAGTAATCCAAATAGGAAAAGAGGAGGTAAAACTGTCACTGTTTGCAGATGACATGATATTATACACAGAGAATCCTAAAGATGCTACCAGAAAACTACTAGAGCTAATCAATGAATGTGGTAAAGTAGTAGGATACAAAATTAATGCACAGAAATCTCTGGCATTCCTGTACACTAACGACAAAAAATCTGAAAGAGAAAGTAAGGAAACACTCCCATTTACCACTGCAACAAAAAGATTAAAATACCAAGGAATGAACCTACCTAAGGAGACAAAACTCCTGTATGCAGAAAACTATAAGACACTGATGAAAGATATTAAAGATGATATAAGCAGATGGAGAGATATACCATGTTCTTGGGTTGAAAGAATCAACATTGTGAAAATGACTATATTACCCAAAGCAATCTACAGATTCAGTGCAATCCCTGTCAAACTACCAATGGCATTTTTCACAGAAATAGAACATAAAATTTCACAATTTGTATGGAAACACAGAAGATCTTGAATAGCCAAAGCAAGCTTGAAAAAAAAAACAGAGCTGGAGGAATCAGGCTCCTGGACTTCAGACTATACTACAAACCTACAATAATCAAGACAATATGGTACTGGCACTAAAACAGAAATATAGATCAATGGAACAGGATAGAAAGCCCAGAGATAAACCCACACACATATGGTCACCTTATCTTTGATAACAGAGGCAAGAATATTCAATGGAAAAAAGACAGCCTCTTCAATAAGTGGTGCTGGGAAAACTGGACAGCTACATGTAAAAGAATGAAATTAGAACACTCCCTAACACCGTACACAAAAATAAACTCAAAATGGATTAAAGACCTAAATGTAAGGCCAGACACTATTAAACTCTTAGAGGAAGACATAGGCAGAACACTCTATAACATAAATCACAGCAAGATCCTTTTTGACTCACCTCCTGGAGAAATGGAAATAAAAACAAAAATAAACAAATGGGACCTAATGAAACTTCAAAGCTTTTGCACAGCAAAGGAAACCATAAACAAGACCAAAAGACAACCCTCAGAATAGGAGAAAATATTTGCAAATGAAGCAACTGACAAAGGATTAATCTCCAAAAAATACAAGGAACTCATGCAGCTCAATATCAAAAAAAACAAAAACCCAATCCACAAATGGGCAGAAGACATAAATAGACATTTCTCCAAAGATGATATACAGATTGCCAACACACACATGAAAGAATCCTCAACATCACTAATCAATAGAGAAATGCAAATCAAAACTACAATGAGGTATCACGTCACACCAGTCAGAATGGCCATCATCAAAAAATCTACAAACAATCAATGCTGGAGAGGGTGTGGAAAAAAGGGAACCCTCTTGCACTGCTGGTGGGAATGTAAATTGATACAGCCACTATGGAGAACAGTATGGAGGTTCCTTAAAAAACTAAAAATAGGACTACCATCCGACCAAGCAATCCCACTACTGAGCATATACCCTGAGAAAACCATAATTCAGAAAGAGTCATGTACGACAATGTTCATTGCAGCTCTATTTACAATAGCTAGGAAATGGAAGCAACCTTAGTGTCCATAGACAGATGAATGGATAAAGAAGGTGTGGCACATATATACAATGGAATATTACTCAGCCATAAAAATTAATGAAATTGAGTTATTTGCAGTGAGGTGGATGGACCTAGGGTCTGTCATACAGAGTGAAGTAAGTCAGAAAGAGAAAAACAAATACCGTATGCTAACACATATATATGGAATCAAAAAAAAAAAAAAGGTTCTGAAGAACCTAGGGGCAGGACAGGAATAAAGATGCAGACGTAGAGAATGGACTTGAGGACATGGGGAGGGGAAGGGTAAGCTGGGACAAAGTGAGAGAGTGGCATGGACATATATACACTACCAAATGTAAAATAGATAGCTAGTGGGAAGCAGCCTCATAGCACAGGGAGATCAGCTCAGTGCTTTGTGACCACCTAGAGGGGTGGGATAGGGAGGGTGGGAGGGAGATGCAAGAAGGAGGAGATATGGGGATATATGTATAGCTGATTCACTTTGTTACAAAGCAGTAACTAACACACCATTTTAAAGCAATTATACTCCAATAAAGATGTTAAAAAAGAAAAGAATTGTGAATCACTACATTGTACACCTATATATAATAAAGGAAAAAGTGCAAGGTGTTATTACTTAATTTGGTTATTTATCAAATACTTGGTTTATATCTGGCTTTCAGGTGTAATGCCAATACGTGAGTGCTGGGTAGGTAAAATATCACTTAAGGACTAATCCTCAAATATTTGTGTAACAGCCCAGAGTATATCAGTATTTGAGTAGAAAAACCAAGCCTCCAAGCAGAAATGTTTTATCCAGATGACATTAAGTCCATTAAGGTACTGAAAACTAAATTTCATTGTATGCTAAACAAATCTGTTTTGATTTGGAGGTTAATAGATACTCTAAATTCTGATTACATATTACTTAGTCTGCTAGTCTAACCCAGTCTCTCATTTCACTCTATACCTTGGAATTTTATTCCATTAAGAGTTCCTCAGACATGAGTACAATGCCAGAAAACCAGGATGAGTGCAGGTCAACCTTAAAATGGAGATTTAAGCAAAAGGGACAAAAAGCAATGCATACAACTAGTCAGAAATAATCATGTATCCTTGAAGCTGAGTCTTTACTTTCTAAGGTTAAAGCAATTTTTCCTTTGCCTGAGTGGCCAAGATCATAACTCTACTTCTTCACTTGTTTTTACTTTGCCAGATTTGGCCTCAGATTGTATGGTATTGATGTCAAACACAGTAAAGAGACCTAACATGAAATTCAAGCATCAGAAAAGCAGCATCACAAGTAACAAGCAAAAAGGAGCAAACAAAACGAAACAAAACCAAAACACCCTTGTTATCCATTCCCAGGATTTCTAGGACGTGAATTAGTAAGGAATTAAACCAGAGAATCCCCTCTATATGGTAGAACTTTTTTCTCTAGGTGATTTCCACACATCAAAATAACCCACACGACAAATCAAGAGGATAGAACCAGATTGCTAAATCCTGTAACAGGCAAGAAAGCATCAGGCATCATCTAAGTCATTAAGTTGTGCAAGCTCTTAGGCCTGATAAATCTGAAGTTTGACAAATGTATTTTGTTATTTTCATCTCTTTAGTATTGCATTATGTTTCTAAAAAAAAAGTCTTGTATTTATCAATTTTGGAGCCCTAACTTCTGGAGTAGATAAAGCACCTCTTTGTTGTAGGAAAGCAGACTCTGAAGGGTATCCATTTACATAGAGGGGGGGCCTCAACCATAGGATGGAAGAACTGCCCATTGAAAAACATGTATTGTATTTCTAAAAAGGTGTTCCCACATTTTTTTTAGAAGAAATGTACTTGCAACTCTTTTCTGCATAGTCTTTGGTTCTTCTTTCACTGAACAGCACCATTACCCAGCTCCTCTTCCCACATTGCAATGATGAATACACTAAATGTAAGAAAATCATATGGGAACAGACATGAGCGGGATCAAATAGGTCCAAGAAAGCACAATGGTTGCATTTCAGGAGGTTGGATAATTCAATATGAGAATACTTGCCTCTGCACACCAAGATGCAAAGAGCAGCCAAGCCACTTCATTCAGCGAACCAAATAAGGTCTTTCCTCCTCAAAGAGAGTCTATGCTGTGGGGTAAATGCATTACAAGATCAGGCTTTCAGGGGAAAAAAGATGCTTTTCTTAAATGCTAGAAAACAAGCTGGTTTATTCATATGTGAATAGCCTGAAAGAACCTGGCTGACTCTTCCCTGACAGAAGAGAGCTGTATATAACAATATTGTATTAACTTTGTATCGTGACCTGGTAACTAGACACAAACTGGAGTGCAAACCCCTTGTTCCTCAGGGAGAAGGTCTTTTTATTATTATTATTCTGAGATCCATACCAATTGTCAGTCATCATGCTGGGGGTGAGGTTTTTTCTGGTAATAGCCTGTCCCTGCCCCTTCTATCCATTTCAATGCGACCCTTTTATCTTTTATTGTAGAGCAGGTATTCAGCTAGTATTCAGGTTCCTTTCAGAGGGAACTGTTTCATATGTAGCTGTATATCTGTTATGTTTATGGGAAGAGGTGAGTTCAGGGTTTTCCCATGCCATTATCTCACTTTAGTACCTAGGTGTAAATTTTGACCCTACTGTAATAGCTAGAATTTATTGAATGCTTGCCATGTACCCAAAACTGCCCTAATTAACAACACTATAATTCAAAAAGATACATGTACCCCAATGTTCATAGCAGCGCTATTCACAACAGCCAAGACATGGAAACAACCTAAATGTCCATCAACAGATGAATGGATAAAGAAGATGTACATATATACAATGGAATACTACTCAGCCATAAAAAAGAATGAAATAATGCCATTTGCAGCAACATGCATACAACCAGAGCTTATCAAAGTGAAGTAAGGCAGAAAGAGAAAGACAAATATCATATGATATCACTTATATGTGGAATCTAAAATATGACACAAATGAACCTACCTATAAAAGAGAAACAGAATCACAGACATAGAGAACAGACTGGTGGTTGCCAAGGGTGATGGGGTTGGGGGAAGGATGGAGTGGGAGGTTGGGTTTAGCAAATGTAAGCTTTTATATAGAGAATGGATAAACAACAAGGTCCTACCATATAGCACAGAGAACATATTCAATATCTATGATAAACCATAATGGAAAAAATATTAAAAAAAAGAATTATATATATGTATAACTGAATCACTTTGCTGTACAGCAGGAATTAACACAACATTGCAAATCAACTATATCTCAATTTTTAAAAACCTGCCCTAATTAAGCAAAATAAACATTATTTCATTTAATCTTGGTGTAGTCTAATTATCTTCACTTTACAGGTAAGGGAACTGAATCTCACAAATATGACAAAGCCATATCTAGAGCCAAGTAGCATTTCACAAATTATATCACCAATAAATAATCAGTTACTTCAAGTGTTTTCTTCCTTCCTCACCCATTTGGCAGTCAGATACCACACAGAGAGATACTAAGGGTTGCTCTTTGCACTATGGGTGGGAAGGAAAGAGGAAAATTCATCTCACCAAAGCTGAGATTTTCTTCCCATAACTAGAGTTTGCTTTCCTTAGCTTTTTCTTAACAAAATTTCCAACTTTGTGGTAAGAGACACTGAATAGCAAAAAAAAAAAAGGAAGGAAGAAAAAGAAAAAATCTGTGTGCGAACCTGGACTAGATGGTAGGTTCTATGAGACATTTCTCATGTCTCCTTCCCAGACTAACTCACTATGCGCCTGATTCACATAAAAAGGAGTGGCTATCAGATATCAGTTGAAGATTCTTCAACTCTTAGTTCTGAAGCAAGAATTATGAAATCAATATACACATTACTTTAAAAATTCAAATGCAATGCGATTTTGGTATACCATAAAATTTAATATAAAAGAACTTCATTTTCCTGCCATCTCTTGGGACTAGGCCTAGATTCATTGATTTTCAATGTTCTCCATTAGAATCCACTCCATCATTTCTACTCCTTCACAGTTCTGAAAAACTTTTGCTCATAGCACCTGAATCAGACCACACAGGATTATAGAAGATACCCTATGCTGGACAAACCCTGCCCCACCCTGTCATGGAAATTTCATTCTCTGGTTCTTTGACAACAAGCCATCCCTGAAGCTGAGGAGGCAGGTCTGGGTGCCAGCCATCAGCTGTGAGTTGGAGAGCTAGAGTTGGCCCAAGCTCAACTGGGAGCCCAGAAACCAAGGTCCCCCCAGCCAAGCAGTGCCTAATTTCAGGCTGATTGCTTTGCTGAGAGTTTCCAGGGCACAGACAGTACCACTGAACAAATTCTGGATGGTTGTCTCCATAACTTGTGTAGCCATTGTCAGACTGGTGAGCTGGGAACTTTTTCCCAGACAGCCAAAAGCAGGTTTCACTCCAGCTTCTTCTACATTTCTTTCTCCTTCTTCTTTTTTAAAAATGTATTTTTTTTTTTATTTTTGGTTGCATTGGGTCTTTGTTGCTGCGCATGGGCTTTCTCTAGTTGTGACGACCGTGCACCGGCTTCTCATTGCGGTGGCTTCTCTTGCTGTGGAGCAGGGGCTCTAGGTGCACGGGCTTCAGTATTTGTGGCACATGGGCTCAGTAGTTGTGGTTCGCGGGCTCTAGAGCACAGGCTCAGTAGTTGTGGTGCATGGGCTTAGTTGCTCCGCGGCATGTGGGATCTTCCCAGACCAGGGCTCGAACCCGTGTCCCCCACATTGGCAGGCGGATTCTTAACCACTGTGCCACCAGGGAAGCCCCTACATTTATTTCTGCATTCAAAAAAACCCACAGGAATTCCTTAGCATGTCTTCTCTGCTTTTGTGTACTCCCAATATACAGCCTGAAATACAGTAATGTACTCACTAAATGCTTATTGAATGAATGAATGATAGAAATAATCAGAAAAGCAAGGATAACTATGTAAAAATAGGTTAAATTTTAAAACAGCTATTCTTCAACCTGACGTTATTGTCTAGATGCCAAGGGATGATTCCCACTATGTCTCAAACTTTAAGAACTTAAGAATCACCTGGGGATCTTGTTATAATACAAGTTTTGATTCACTAGGTATGTGATTGAGCCTGAGTTTCCACATGTCTGAAAATCTCCCAGGTAATTCTGTTGGCTTAGACCACATTTTGAGTAGCAGTTTCCTAATCAGCATCAACTAATTGGTCTTACCATCATTAGAATCTCAGTGAACTTCATGGGTCAGGCAAACTTATCCATGGTTAATAAAATAACATATATGTCTTGGCACACAATAAGCAATCAATTAAAAATAATCAAATCATAATTTCATCAGAAAGAAAATTTACCTAGTAAATTTTAGGTAATTTACCTAAATTTACCTAGTAATTAAAGAAAAGAGTTACATGAAAAATCTTCTCATTCCCATATCTCAGAATGAATTTCAGAACTTTCTACCAAGTTAATATAGTGTGCTCAGCTTTGAACCATGGCTTAAATTAACCAGTCAAATCTTCAGTTATAAAATGTCTTCAGATCAAGGTATAATTTTTCCAGATTTCTTCATGAACTTCATTCTCATGAGAAATGGAAAAATAGTGAAAACCTGATCAGTATTACAGAGGAGTTTTAAAATTTTAACCATGTTGTTGGTTTAAAAAAAGAGTAAGAAAGTAGAGAGCAAAATGGAACTTAAATTGAGTAAAATTACAGATGAAGTTGTGCGTTTTTAGAAACTAAAGCCTTTGAGACAGAATGAAAAAGACAACATATCCCCATCAATAATTTAAAAGTGTGATTTTGGAAGAAGGTAATCATTTGTTTACAGTGAGGACTTATATTGGTATACAGTGGCTTCTACAAATTAAATAATTACTGGAAAGTCTCTACGTAAAATTTATTTCTTAACAAGCAATATTTAAAATAGTGGGTATGCTTAACTAGGAGCTAGCATGCAAGCTAGAATCTTCATAGGACTTAGAAAGTAAACATATAATTTAGAATGCAGAGAACTGAGTTGATTGCACTCCAAGTTCATGACACAGTCATCGACTGTCCATGCAAGGCTTTATTGCTTTATTTTTCTTCTTATCCTCAATCTCCACTCCCAATCCACTCCTCCACCTGTAGGAAATTACTCTAATATGTTTAGCACCTTTCCTGAACATGCGGGTATATTTGAAAAGAGGTACTGTTTTGTTGTGTGTTTATGTTTTAAATTTGCCAGGTAAATCATGTTACAGATCTCTTGTTATCTTACTTTTTTCTCTCAACACTATGTTTGAAAGACTTCTCCACATAACTCTCTCTTTAATTTGTTACCTCTGTGAATATCCACAACATTTCACCCATCTGCTCCCCTAGAGATAGATACCTATGTTGTCTACAATGTCCTGCTCTACAAATGATGTGTAATCAAGCATTCTTACACATGCCTCCTTAGAAACCACAAGTTCCCCTGGAGTGGACTGGATGGGTCCTGGGACCTATGCATATGAAATTAAACTAAGTATCTCCAGACTGTTTTCCAGATTAGCTGTTGGAGTCTATAGATTCTGCTTTACCCACTGATCTGTTAGTTTCCTCTTTTTTTTAATAAGGGTTTCTTAAATATTCTAGTTATTATCCCTTGTCAGTTTTTGAGTTCTCAGGTAACTTCTCTCAGCCTATTCCCTGTCAGTTGACTTTACTGATGGTTCCCTTCATTGAATAGAAATTCATAATTTTTTATGTAGTCAAATTCATCATTTTTTATCTTATGCCTTGTACTTTTGGGGTCTTATTTAATAATTTTTCTGCAACTCAGAAACACAGAGATATTTTTCTGATGTATTTTTATTCACTTTGTAGTTTTATCTTTCATTCTTAAGCCTGTGATTAATCTAAACTGTGTTTTTGAGAACTAACTTTATTTTTCCCTATATAGTGGCTTGTTTTTCCACTGTCATCTAATGAAGAAACCATCCTTTTCTATTAAGTCCATTTCTACATATATCAGGTTCCCATGTAAACATGTACTTGTTTTTGAGAACTCGATTCTGTTCCATTGATCTATTTATGTTTCTGCACCATATTGTCTCATTTCTATGGCTTTGTAGTAGTCTTCTGTTTCAGGATTTACTTACATTTTTCTGAAATAACTACTTCATGACGTTTTTTTACTTGCTGGATTAAACTTACATTTGGGTAAGAATTTTGGCATCTATAATTCTAAGAGTCACATAAAATTATTCTTTCTTGAACTATTTGTAGCAGGTATGATTCCCCTATTTTTTCCTGGCTAAAAGGACATAGATACTGTAGCACACATAGATCTCTGATTTCAAGGAAGAATAGGTCTCTTTCTGACCTAGAAGATTAATCATGATTGATTTAATCCAGATATAGGAATTTTGCTCTCCTCTACCAGTGATTTCTCTCTGTATCTGTGTGTGACACACTTCTGGCCAAAGAAACATCATAGGTAGGACACATGCTTGGGAGCTCCCCATATATAAATAGCCTCACTTAGGGAAAGGCTTGCCCAATCCTCTTCCTTTCCTTGCAAATCTTGAGATTGTGAGGCTCTAAGTTATAGCATGAGGTAACAACCATGAAGATAAAAAGGCAATACTAAGGATGGAAGAGAAGTTAGAAAAAAGCTAGGTTCCTGCTGGCATCACTAAGCAAGTGAATTAATTCTATCAAATTTAAGCACTATAATTTCTGTTGCATGAGAAAAATAAATCACTATTTGTTTAAGCATGGCCAAGATTTTTTGTGTCTTGATGCTATATTTATCCTGTATTATATATTCTCTGTCTGATACTAGGTTTTCCCAGAAGCAAACTGTAAGATAAGGATTCAAGATGTAAAAATACTATATAAAATATTAGCAAAGTACAAAGATATTTGAAAAGGACAATATATCAAGATCAAATTTGGTTTATTCTAGTAATACAAGGCTGATTTAAGATCTGAAAATCAATGTAATTCACTACATCAAAAGATTAAATTAGAAAAATCATATGATCATCTCAGTAGATACAGGAAAATGATTTTATTAAATTAAGCATCTATTCATGATAAAAATTACTACTATAGTAGAAATACATGGGACCAACTTATTGCAGAAAAAGGTATCTGTGAATCCTACTGAAAAAATCATACTGAATGGTAGAATAATGAAAGCTGTAACTCCAAGAATAAGGACAAGATATGAACGTCTGCTGTTACCAATTCTAATCACCACTGTCCTAGCTATTGCAATAAGGCAAGGCAAGAAAAACATAAGAAAAAGATTGGAAGAAAAAAACAAAACTGTCATTTTTCCAGATAGTATAATAAGTATTTAAAAAATCCAAAAAATTCTACAGATTAACTATTAGAATTAATACATGAATTCAAAACAATCACAATATTTAAAATCTATTTTGTGTCTAAATACTAGTAACTAACAAATAGAATTTAAATTTAAAAAATTTAAATTTGGGCTTTCCTGGTGGCACAGTGGTTGGGAGTCTGCCTGCCAATGCAGGGGACACGGGTTCGTGCCCCGGTCCGGGAGGATCCCACATGCCACAGAGCGACTGGGCCCGTGAGCCATGGCCGTTGAGCCTGCGCGTCCAGAGCCTGTGCTCCGCAACGGGAGAGGCCACAACAGTGAGAGGCCCACATACTGCAAAAAAAAAAAAAAAAAAAATTTAAATTTAAAGAACATTTATAATAAGATTTTAAAAACACCTAATAGCTTAGAATAAATCTAATGAAAACTATGTAAAAACTCTATAAAATATTACTAAGAGAAATTAAATAAGAACTAAATAGTGAGATGTAGTATGTTCACATACTGTGAGTTACAATTGTAAAGATGTTAGTTTTCATGGTTCATCTTATAGATCCAATGAAATTCCAAACAAAATTCCAGCAGGGTTGTGTGTGTGTGTGTGTGTATGCATGAAAACTGGTTAACTTAAAAGCTATATGGAAATTTAAAAGGTCAATAACTCTGACCTCTTAAAAAAAACAAATTGGAAAACTTCCACTACTGGATATAAAGCTACTTTAATTAAGACAGTGATGCATTGGTACAAAAACAGACAAAGCCAAGATAACGATAGAGAATAGAGAGCAAGGTGGCAGAACAGGAAGCCCCATACCCTCTTTCCCCCCATGACATACTGACACAACAATACAGGAACCAATTCCCTTTGTGAGAAACTTAGAAACCAATTAAGAGACTCCTGTACCCCAGACGAGCACAAAATCAGTCACATCAAAGTGGGTAGGAAAACTCACAGCACTCACCATAATTCCTCCCCCTACTCAACGTGGCACAATCAGGAGAAAATTCCCAGATCTTAGCTTCTCCCTAGTGAGAGAAAGAAAAGATTGAAACATATGTCTAACATTTAGACTTTGGGTGGCAGCGGGGAAGGGGTGGCTGCCTGAAGGACTGGTCTCTGTCTTGCCTTAATCTAACTGACACGAAAGAGCACCAGATTGGAAGCCACTGAGAACAAGGCAACATTTTGGAACACTCACTTACCATAGACCCTTCCCCAGCTCAGTGGATCAAGTAGGAGAAAAACCCCAATTCTCTACTTCTCCCTGGGGAGGAAAAGAATTGGAACATATATACAGCATTCCACCTTTTCTGTGGGCTGCCTGAGGACGGGTATCTGTCTTCTGTCTCAGAGCACTGATGGGACGTGATATACTCTAGATGCCCGGGGGTTGCTGAACAACAGAAAAGAGCTTGGCAGGTCGCTGCTGCCCCAGAGGGCCTGTGGAACAGCATACAGAGGGAGGCTGATATAGCTCCACACCTCTCCCTCAGGGGAAGGACAGGAGTGGAACATGTGTCCAAAATTCTGACTGAGTGCTGAAAGAAAACTGTCAACCAAGAATACTACATCCAGCAAAACTGTGCTTCAAAAATGGAGGAGAAACAAAGCTGAGAGAATTCATCATCACCAGACTTGCCTTACAAGAAATGCAATTTCATTTTCATTTAGTCATCCAAGGAAAATTTGTACCTATGTGCACAAAAAAAAAAAAAAAAAAAAAAACACAAAAAAAAAAAAAAAATTTGGAAACAAAATACAAAAAATTGGGGGAAAAAATCAAATGTCTATAAAGAATAGAATGGATAAATTACAGTTTATATGATAGGATATTACATAGCGACAAAACTGAACAAATTATTGCTACATGCACCATCATGGATGAACCTCATTAATGTAATGTTGATTTACAATAGCCAGACACAAAAGAATGATTTCTGTATGATTCCATTTTTATAAAATTTGAAAACAGGCAAAACTAATCTATGGTACTTAAACTCAGTGGTTATCTTTGGAAGAGTGACAGGGAGTAGTGACAGGAAGGGGCACAAAGGGAGTTTCTGGGGTCGGGTCATATCCTAGTTCTTAATCTGAGTGGTAGTTATGTGGGTGGGTACATTTTGTGATAAGTCATTAAGATATAAATTTATGATTTGTGAATTTTCCTATGTCAAGAAAAAGGCACATACTAAAAGGTATCCCTGCCACTACTGACTCTTATCCACTGGGCACCCATATCTACAATCCAACCCAGGGTAACCACATTTTTCTTTTTATTTGACCCACTCTGTGTTTTGTTGTTTATATTTTTTAATTAAGCTTTTTGTTTTGATGTAATTTTGGATTAACATTGCAACTGTAAGAAATAATACAGCAATATCCCATGTACTTTTTACCCAGTTTTCCCCATTGGTAACGCTTTGTAACACTATAGCAATATCACAACCAGGGTATTGACATTGATACAGTCAAGGTACAGAACATTTCCCTCACAAGGATCCCTTATGCTGACTTGTATAAACATATCTACTTCCCTCCTGTCCCAACGCCTGGCAACCACTAATCTGTTCTTCATTTTCATATTTTTTTCATTTTAAGAATGTTATAAGTGGAATCATACAGTATGCAACCTATTGGGATTGGCTTTTTCAGCTCGGCATAATTCTCTGGAGATGCATCCAGGTTGTAGTGTATTAGTAGTTTTTCCTTTTTACTGTAGAGTAGTATTCCTTGGTATTGATATTCCACAGTTTGTTTAGCCATTCACCTGTTATTTCTAGTTTGGGGCTAGTATGAATAAAACTACTATAAACATTTGTGTACAGGTTTTTATGTGAACATAAGTCTTCATTTATGTGGTTTAAGTCTCCAGGAGTGTAATTTTATGTCATATGGTAGTTGCATGTTTAGTTTTTTTAAAGAAACTGACAAACTATTTTCCAGACTGGCTGTACCATCTTTCATTCCTGTCAGCAATGTATGATTGATCCAGTTTCTCTGTATTCTCTCCAGGATTTGGTGTTGTCACTATTTTTTATTTTATCCATTCTGATAGGTGTATAGTGATATTATCATGGTGGTGTTAGTTTGAATTCCCCTGCTGTCTACTGATGTTGAACATCTTTTCAAGTGTTTAATTTGCCATCTGTATATCTTCAGTGAAATGTCTATGCCTTTTGCCCATGTGCTAATTGGATGGTTTGCTTTTTACTGCTGAATTTTCAGAGTTCTTTATATATCCTAGATACTAGTCTTTTGTTTAATGTGTGGCTTGCTACTCCTTTGTCAGAAACATGTGTTTCTTCCCATTCTGGAGCTTGTCTTTTTATCTTCTTAAAGGGTCTTTCACAGAGCAATTTTTAAAATTTTAATAAAGTCCAATTTAGCAATTTTTCCTTTTGTATGTTGTTCTTTGATGTCAAATCTAGGAACATTTGCCAAGTCCTAGATCCTGACATTTTTCTCTTCTGTTTTCTTCTAAAAGTTTATAGTCTTATGTTTTACATTTAAGCCTGTGATTCGTTTTAACTTTTGTATAAAGTGTGAGGCTTAGGTTTAAGGTATATTTTTTTTAACATATGGATGTCCCATTGTTCCAGCACCATTTGTTTAACATTCTATCTTAACTCTATTCAATTGCTTTTTCACATCTGTCAAAAATCAGGCATGTTTGTGTGTATTTCTGGGTTCTCTATTCTGTTCCAATGTCTATATGTCTATCCCACCACCATTACCACATAGTTATGATTATTTTAGCTATAATAGCTCTTGAAGTTGGAAAGACGGATTCCCTCCCACTTTATTCATCTTTTTCAAAATAGTTCTAGCTACTCTAGTTCCTTTTTCTTTCCATGTAAATTTTAGAATAATCTTGTCTGTATCCATAAAAAATATTGCTTGGATATGTATTAAGCCTGTTCATCAATTTGGGAGAATTGACAAGTTGAGTCGTCCAATATATAATCAGATATTTCTATTTACATATTTAATTTCTTTCATCAGTATTGTATACTTTTCAGCATACAAGTCCTGTACAAGTTTTGCTAGATCTACACTGAAGTATTTCATTTTTTGAGAGATTGTAAATGATATTTTAATTTTAGTGTCTATGTGTTCATTACTAGTATATATACATACAATTGATTTTTATATGTTTATCTTGTATCCTGCAACATTGTTGAACTTAGTTATTAGGTATTCTCATGTTATATTTGTTTAATCTCATTCTTTTTCTCACTTTCTTGACATTTAAGTCCTTAAGAATCTAAAATATGCTACTTTTATAGTATAAATTTCACATGAATTATATCTGAACTTCTTGAGGGTCAAATTTTACTGGCCACTGATTCTCACACATGGTTGATTATTTCCATGTGTGTTTTATATTTTGGAGGTTATGCTCTCTTTAGTGACACATTATTAGCAGGAACTCAACATAACCTGGTTTATGCTGTTTGTGTGATTTTACATTTTCTTCTCAAGCACTCAAGGGATAGTATTATCTTAGGACTGAGTTTTACGTCAACTAAAAATAAATAGATGGATTAGGGCATAGCCACAATTAAAAGTTATTTGAGAAGAATTTTTTCTACTCTGAAAAAAGAATTTTTTTCCTTCTATGCTGATGAGATTAAAAAAGACTGGGAAAATGCCAGAATTTTTCTGGTCGATTTTGCACACAGTGTATCGTTCTTTGAGGGTTTAATTTAAGCATCTCTGAGTTCAAATTTCCTACTTTTTATAGCCTGTTTTGTTTGACCACCAAGACCAAGTCCCTTGGTTAGTGAAACCAGTATCCAATCTCTAAGACAACCACAATATCAACTCATCTTTATTTCTTTGGTGTTCAACATTCCTACCCCCCCCCCCATTTTGGATCACTACCAATTTCCTTTACTTTCTTAGAGTTCAGTTATACATTTAAGGTGATTCGTTATACTTTTTCCAACATTTCAGGATATTTTGTAGTATGAAGGTTTTAATTCTATTTAGATAGACATAATGTCAGTTAAATTATTTTCATTAATATTTTACTTAGAATTTATCACCTAGGCTTATATGTGAAATGGGTTTATAATTTTATTTCTTATACTTTTTATTTGGCTTTGTAACCAAGGTTATAGCAGCTTCTAAATGAGTTGGGTGTCTTTAATATTTTTCTAATTTCTAGAACAATCTGTATAATATAGAGAGATTCTATTACTCAAATTTTTGGTAAAATTCTCCTATAAAATATTCTGGGTCAGGCTTCCCTGGTGGCGCAGTGGTTGAGAGTCTGCCTGCCAATGCAGGGGACACGGGTTCGAGCCCTCGTGTGGGAAGATCCCACATGCCGCGGAGCAACTAGGCCCGTGAGCCACAACTACTGAGCCTGGCGTCTGGAGCTTGTGCTCTGCAACAAGAGAGGCCGCGACAGTGAGAGGCCCGCGCACCGCGATGAAGAGTGGCCCCCACTCGCCGCAACTAGAGAAAGCCCATGCACAGAAAAGACCCAGCACAGCCAAAAATAAATAAATAAATGAAATTAAAAAAAAAAAATTCTGGCTCTGACACTTTACTGGCAAGAGGTCTTTGATTGCCATTGCTGGGGTTTTTTTTAGTGATTATTGGTCCACTCATGTTCTCCCTTTTCCTCATATGAATTTTGGCATTTTCAGAATTCACCCATTTCATCTATGCTTTCAACTGTATGCATATACTGCTTCATAATATTTTTATTATTTTAAATCCTTTGCTACCAGTAATGATAGGAAGTTTTTTCCGTATTTTTGTCTTCTCTCTTCTTGTCTAGTCTAGATCAGTCTTGGTAGAGGTTTGTCTGTCATAAAGCTTTCAAACCAGCTCTTGATTTTGTTCTGTACTGAAGAACTTTAGACACAAAATAATAAAATTAATGTCTTCCAGGTATTTTGGCTATAAAGATGTTTTCTACAGCTATAAATTCAAAATATCATAAAGCAAATCAAGAATTTATTTACATCTAGATACTGCTCAAAATCAATGTTTTTTTCCTATTAATTATGACCAGTATTTTCACTTGTCTAGCCCTCTTGCACTTATCACCTGAATCTTATCATCCGTATCACCCATTGTAATGATGAACAAATCACTAGAACACTCAAAGCACCTGAGTTGCTCAGGCAACAGCTTTACTCCAGCAGTTACCACATCATGACAAATTGCATCTTCCATAATATAAATCCTGCTTCCTAAGAAAACAAAAGTCATCTCCACTTACATTTATAAAAATGCATGCTGTGGGAGAAGGCCCTGCAATTACTTTTTTTAAAAAGGTAGAAAGCAAAGTGAACTCTTTCTGAATTTTTCCATAGGGGAACTGAAACTAAGAACCACAGGATTTTAAAATTAAACGTGAAGTCAAACAGTTTATCATCCTCATTTTGCAGGTGAAGAAGTCTTGGCCTGGGGAACTGACATATACTAGATGAAATGTGAAAACCAGAACTCCGTCAGATCAATGACTACAACCTGATAATGAAATGAATTTTTTTCCCTTACTGCAATATGCTAGAAAAGGAGCAAAATTCCCAGGAACTACAAACTTGATCGTGATGAAGGGAGGATGGAGAATGGGAAGTGCAAGAGGGGAAACAGAACTTAGGGAAGAGTCCTACAAAGCAACTTTAATGAGGACAGATGAATTTGAGAACACTAATTAAGTTACCATTTGCTAATAAATGAGAATTGACTTTTTTATTCATGTCACTTCTGTAAATCAAAGCCAAAGGTCCCATTTGTGTTTTGTTACTCAAATTGGTATTAGTGTTCTCACTGTACAAACAATGACTGAATATTTACCTGTAAGTTATCTTTGCAGTTATGAAGGATGGGGCACAAGAAAGAAGGCAAATAGAAAGCAGACATCAGTGTTTCTTTTAGTAGAAAATGCTAAGTTGTGCCAGTATTTCCTGTCACATTTGCAATCTAGGAGGAAGAGGAAAACACATATTGCAATTTAATTTAAACTCAGAGCCTAGTCATCAATGACCTTTAAACTCTGAAACCGGTGTTACTGCCCACATGGTACATGCAATTATGAAATTTGACTTCCTATATGTTGTAAGCAATGAAACTTCTTTCTTTAATGAAACTTTTGACACTGACAAATATATTTGTAATACAAATATATTTGTAATAACTTCTGTATAAATTAAAAATCAATGCCAATTTCAACTCTCTGGGTAATTTTTTACTGAACATACAAAAATTTCACAGGGGCCAAACATTTGCAAACAGCAAGACAACAAATAAAAAACAAATTTGACACAGAACTCAATTGTTCTAAACCCAGAAATGGTATTTGGCTACAGGGCTTACCAAGCCCTTTAAGCAAACTTGCAAGATCTAAGTTTGCTTCATAGTTCAGGGAGATTCCTACAAGGTTATGGCAGGTAGAAGCCCCTCAATCACTTCAGCCATTTCTCCACTCTTACCCTCAGACTAAACCAGCACAGTGTGCTTCCTTCTCTTTTCTGAAACCCTTTTGTTCTGCTTTAACTGAGACACAGCTGAGCATAATGGAGCCGCCCTCACTGTAGTCAAGCTGGGTACCTGAATTCAGAGACCTCACACTGTTTGAGATGGGTTACCCCTCAAACACTGACCCAAGTTCCTATGGCCAGGCTTTGACTGAACTACGCTAACTAGAAAACTCAGCATGCAAGTTTGAACACACATTCATGCATGCAAGTACACACACACACACACACACACACACACACAAAACACGTAATTGGTGAGAGGGCTGCAGTTGAGATTGTTCTGACTTCCGGTTGGTATTTCTGGGCAGGCAGTTCACAGCACCTTCCATCACCAATGAGGGAGACAGCACTGTGCTGGGGCACTCAGCAGTTCAGGGCACTGGCAAAGTGAAAACAAGGCTCTCCTGAAAGACAACCAGCCCCTTTCTAGTGCAGCCACTTAAGCGCTTCCTTCCTTTCTAAACCGCTGGCTAGAACTGAACAGCACTTTACATACAGCAAAGGCTGCAGATTGGGAAAGCTGTCAGGGTAATTATTTTCTTTTTCTTTTCTGCATTGATTTCATCTGAGACTGAACATCACAGCAATTATGCCTGTCAGATCTAGACCATAACTTCCTATACAATTTTGAAAGTGTCCCTGTTGACATCAGGCCATCTGGAGTTGGATCTTCTTTATGAATTTCCATATGTATGCAATCAGGCCTGGTGGGTCTGACTAGAGTGATATTACTTAAATGTTCTTTTTCCAGGGGTCCGAACCAGGTAGCACGTCTCATAATGATAAATATAAAAATGAGGATTATGTGCTTATGTTAAAAAGAAAAGGAATATAAGTGAATTGTGTAGCAATAGAAATTGTGTCCGGCTCGGTTGTGAAAACCTGTACAAGACTAATGTGTGACCCAATTCCTATAATTTTTTGTATTTATTTGCAATATACATATATATATATATATATATATATATACATATATGACTAAAACACTCAAATAATGGCATGGTAAGATATTATATGTTTTTATTTACTTTTCACGTACCTATATTTTATAAGCTTTCTACAGTAATCTTGCATTACTTTTATTATAGAATCTTTTTTAAAATTTAAACTAGCATAAGATTAGTTACAAGAAGAATGTATAAGGTACATAAGTCTCATTTTATAGACTCAGAATACCTAAGCATATATAAACAGAAGGAAATGTACAATTGTATGTAAGTGAACATACATAGAGCTCAGGAAAATAGAGTTGAGCTTGTGAAAATAGCAAAGCTGGAATCGCCTCCCCAGAATATTTATATACACCCACAAAGATATTTATATAAACTTGCCTTCAGTCCAAGACTTCCCATGTTACTTTCTTGCCATTTAGGCAGCCCTGATGGTCCAGCAGAGCCTCTTTACAACCCTATATTGAGTACCTTAACCTTACTCTGACATATAAATTCAAATGTCAGGGAATTATAATATGGGGAATCTTCTCTGGTTAAAGCTCAAAAAACAAAAGCCCACCAAACTTTTCCACATGCCATGATTTTTTTAAAGAGAAATAAGGGACCAGGGAAAACAGGGATGGTTATAAAAAACAAAAACCAAAACTACTATTCCTTTCTTTCAAGCCAAAAGCACTGAATCATTAACTGCCTTGTAAATCTCTACCAATTTGTGTTCCATGTAAATCTCAAACAGGAGTTCTCTTAGTGAACCCTCCCCTAGAAAGTACCTGCCGGGATGTTTATACAATCATTACTGGTAGGTTTTTCTCTGCAGGAAAAAAGTCACGGCTGCAGTTCCAATCTTTAGGGGGTACAAAAACATATTTCAGGAGGCAGTAAGCCTTTTCATTATAAAAAAAAAAAAAGACTTTAGTTCCCACCATAATTATATTCTCACAAAGAAATTGAGAAATGGGATTTTCTTTTTTGGTAGATCAATGGCTTTATCCAAGCAACAGCTCATGAATAAATCTCTTTTTAAAGATCTAAGATGTGACACAAGCTCATTATTAGAAAATATCCAAATAACTAAGTATATAGATATAAGGGGGAAAAATTGTGGTACAGTATTCTGAACCAGAGCTGCATTCCCAATGATGTATCTTTTTTAAAAAAAATTATTGGGAAAGTATACTTTTGGTTAGATTAAAGTGTATCTTCTCTGAGATCACTTTCCCTACATATTTCAACTGTAACAAAATAATGCAACACTAATCTGTAAGACTTTTTTCAGTAATAGATGTTTTTCCTCAGTAAATCAATGCAAAGGCTAATTGGGGTGGAAGGTGACTATCTCTCTTGGTTATAAATACATTTGCATTGCTATCAATCTTTTCCACTACCAATGTTAAACGAGGCTGAACAACCTACAGAGAAAAAAAAAAAAAGTTCAAGGTTAACACATAGTAAATGCTGCCATCAAGTGGCTCAATAGAGAGTTGCTCTAACAAAAAATAAAGCTGTCAACTAAATTACTAACACAAGGTTTAAAACCTGGAATCAATCTTACTTAGAGTTTGACAAGCATTTTTATCATAAAGAGGGGTTTTAAAACTACTACCGTGGGCCAGATGTGCCCATGGTATATTTCTGTACAGCCCTCAAGATAAAACTGCGGCCCACAAAGTCTGAAAAAAAATTACAATGCTCTGCAAGTGAATATTCTTTAGTTCTGGGTAGCTTGTTACTAACTCATATATCCTTACCCCAAAGCCTATCTATGATGATTTATATGTTAGTGTCATTGAACTTGAACTATTTAATGTTAAAAATCATTGAACTCTCTTTTCTCACATTTAAAAAAATATATTTTAGCTAATAATCTTAGGACCTTAATACATGCAAACTTTATTTTAATAATTTCCACTGTTCATTGCTTAGAATTAACTTTGAAGTAGATAGGGTATGTCTGAGAGATGAGAAATGGCTTCCCTAGAACACAGCATGATACTTTCACATATTGGGCAGTGGGAGGTACAGGTTTTTAACTTATCAAAGATTGGCCCCCATATCTGTATGAATAATTACAGTGTTAACTTATTTCCATTTTGCATGGCAAGGAAGAAAAGTATGATGCAAAGATGAGAACTTTTTAAACATACAATTTTTTTAATCAACAGATTTTAATGATGCACATGAGAAACTGATTTTTTCTTTTATTTCCATAATGGCAGATGTGAAAGCACTGAGCTCAAGTTAGGATGTTTATTCTCAAAGACATTCTAAGTGATGCAGGTAATTAAATAGTTTATCATTGCTCAAATAACAAACACATTTTAAATATACATTTCATAATCAATAGAATTTTGCAAATGGGAGCTGGTTCTGAGGTTTTCAAAGTTCTAATACAAAACCTATGGTGTTAAGTATTTCCCAAAGCGTGGTCAAGAGACTACCCGCAACAGAATCATATAAAATACTTATTAAAAAATCAGATTCTTAGATCTTGGACCTATTGAGTCAGAATTTCAAGGGAGAAAGAGAGACAGGATTTGAATGTTTAACATCTCATAGGTAACTTCTATGACCTTAAAGTTTAAGAACCTCTTCATTTTAGTAAATGAGAGACAAAAGTAAACTCATCTCCTCAAGATCACAAAACTAGGATTAGAATCAGAAATAGAAGACTGTCTTCCTGACCTCCAGTCTAAAATTCATTATCCTTTACTACATAAACTGGCAAAAGCTTTCCCATTTCAGGTCTCAAAATCCTTTCACTATGATTGGGAGCTATTAACTACATACAGGAGAGTCACTTCTTAAGTTACAGCCTATGGTCTTTAATAAGTAAAAAATAAAAGGTGCTATATTATTATAAAGAAGGTATATTATTATTAATTACCATTAAAACTAATAATAGCTGACTTCCTATAAAGGCAACAGTGTAAAACTGTCTCTGTTCCTTCCTTTACCATTAAACCAAATGAAAACATGGTCAAGAAACATAAATCAAAAAATGAACCACAACGTTTTAGATTGTTTGCTCAAAGAGCTAAATTCCTTCTATAACTGGATGACAATTACAATGTGACTTTGCCACCTCTTGAAACTGCACTGGTCTTCTGACTTGCTTCGATTAATGGAATGCAGCAGAAGTGTTGCTTTGAGAATTTCTAGTCTCTGCCATGAGAGGTTTTGAAGCTTCCTACCCTCTTGGAACCCTGAAATCACCATGCCATGAAGGTAGCCAGAATGAAAACATGTGGAGAGAGAGGCCCAGACATCCCAGCTGTCTCAGCCATTGCAGATGAGCCACCAGCTGACTGAAGTTAGGTAAATGAACCCAGATAAGATTGGCAGAACTGCCCAGTCACCAACAGAATCGGGAGAAGTAATACATTGCAGTTGACTGAAGTCACTAAGTTTTGAAGTGCTGTGTTACATAATAATAGATAACTAATACAATAAGAAACAACCATAACCACAAACCATAACATATGAAGAAACAACCACAATGCTAAAGCACAACGGCTGCCAGGTACAGTGAAAATAATACAAAGACAGAGGAGGGCTCCACAAGAGACAGAAGCCACTACAGGCCCTGAGCACAGTGAAGCATTCACCACAGTAGGTGGGATATACCAAGACAAAACAGAATCTCTCTTCACTTGAATGGCCAACTGGGTTTCATGCAGGAGCTGGGAAACCTCAGTAAATCTTACTTTGTATCACAGAGTGGCAGATATTGCCAAGCTGAATATGAAAGCATACAGACGTGTTGTCTTCCCAAAAGAGTTGCTGTGGGTGAAACATGGTGGTAGAGAAATTATCAGTGGAAATAGCCCTGCAGACAAGCAGGAATGAAAGGAAGAAAGGAAGTGGGGAGGAGGGAAAAAAGGGAGGGAGGGAGTGGGGAAAGGGAGAGAGAAAGGAAAGGGGAGGGGAGGGGAGGGGAAGGGAGAGGAGAGGGAAAGAAAGAGAGAAAGAGAGAAAGAAAGAAAGAAAGAAAGAAAGGAAGGAAGGAAGGAAGGAAGGAAGGAAGAAAGAAAGGAAAAAGAAAGAAAGAAAGAAAAAGAAAGGAAGGAAGGAAGGAAGGAAGAAAGAAAGAAAGAAAGAAAGAAAGAACGAACCTGTGGCTTCACTAGGTGCCAGAAAGACTTCTAGGTAACACAGAATTGGTTTACTATATACCTCAGGGAGAATATTCATGGGAATGTGTTCAAAAGCCATGGTCTAAAATTCAAACTTTCTGCTGCATTCTACCTAACTCTCCTATATATTATCCATCATTGACTAGCCGATTCAGGTGTGTATTATAGATGAAAAATAGAAAAAAATCAGCTGGGACATATGTAAAAATAGTACTAAAAGTCTAAGGAAAAGTATATAGCAAGCAGAAGGCAGATAAAAAATTCATAAGACTATAACACAAATCAGGCCAAAAATTATGAAAAATATAGTATTCCTCAAATTAAAAATTATTTTAAAAATCACAACCCCTCTGAAACAAGAATCCAGATAAGACATAGTAGGACTCAAGGAAAAACATCAGAAAATAAATGTAATGAAAAATGCTGCATCAGAGTCAAAAAATAGAAGAGAAAATGAAACTATTACCTTACTGAAGGTCACATTAAAGGTATCAGAAGGAAAAAACAAGCCATTTCTAAAAACACAAAAATATAGAAGAACAAAGACTTAAATATTTGAAAGAACATTACTGATATAGAGCCAAAGGAGATCCAATGTGTGTATAGTTGACATTTCTAAAGAAGAAATATAAAAAATATCCAAAGATATAATAAAAGAACATTTCTTTGAAATAAGGGAAAAATCAAGCATATAGGTAAAATGAGTACATTGTATACCAGGAAAAGTTGCTATAGAATGATCAGCACATAACCTGAGAAACTTTCTGGAGTTTAATGATAGAGCATTCTGTGGGGGGCAAGAAAGAATCTATTCTCCTACAAGAAAGAAAAAAATCTGGCTGACCTCAGATTTAAAAATTACTGCAGAAGGCAACAGAGCAATATCTACCACATCTTTGGGAAAGGGAAATATAAACCAAGAATGTTAAATCTAAACCAGTTATTATTTCAAGTATAAAAGTAATTGACAGATCATACGAAACATGCAAGAAATCAGGAACACCACCTCCTTTGAGCTCTTCTTTAAAACAACTATTATAGTGTGATATCCTATAAACTTAGAGGTAAGTGGAGAAATCATTGTAAAGACACTACTCAACTGTGAGAGTTATAAGTAGAACAGAATGTAAATGTTATAGACCATAGTACTTTAGAAATAATAATATAATCTCCCTCTGGTGATAGAAGAGAAGAGAAGGGGAAGTAGGTTAAAGAGAAAGCATACTGATATCTGTATCTCCTAGAAGAGGAGTCAAATAGATAGTGAATCTTAAAGGGATAACTCATTAAATCATGACTTAATTATATAAACACTTGGAAAAATATGAATATCTCAGATCATATAGTAAATAAAAATGATTAAAAACTAAAAGTATATCATAAAGAGAGACAGGTTTAAAATAAAAATGGTTGTCAAAAAACTAAATACAAATGAGCAAAAAAATCCCCTATAGTTCTATATCTAAAACCTTCAGATTATATTAAAAAGAAAAAAACCATCTGCTATATAAAAGGGTGATTCCGAAAGGCCTGAAGAAAAAGAAAAGGCAAAGATAAACCAATAAACAAACAGACCTGAAACTGCTGGTCAAGGAGAAGCAGCATAGGTTCATAGGTTTCAGGACTTCCCTGACCTCAGGAAAGAGTTAAGCAGCTTTTGTTTTTAAATCCTAAGGAAAGTGGCCAAAAGGTATCATAATGAATACTTACTTACAGTACCTACAAGTGCCAGGCTTCTCACACACCCTCTCATGTAATCCTCACGACATCCCAGAAACTTGTTGGATTCAACAAGTTTCCTTGTAAAGACAGGGGATTTTACTCTTCCCTTATCCATGACGAGGACAATGAAGCCCATTCCTGCCTGCAAGAGGTATACCATTTAAAATGGAAAACCAAAATTCCACAAATGATTATAATAAATCATAGCCCCATTTCAAGACACCTCATTTATCTCATTCAACATTTATTCAACAACATTAACAATTTTTTAAAGCCTTTTAGGTATTTGTATTAGTAAGTCATTTTAAACTGAGAATTTAGATGGGTCTATTCTAAATTTTTTAAACATTGCTTCTTTCAATAGCTGTGTTTTAGGGTTGCTTTTACAAAAACAATACTTCCCTCTTTTCATGTCGTGGTTTTTTAAAAAATACCTTTCGTTTCACTGGCACAAGGGCTAAAAGAGGGGAGAGAAAAATGAAGTTTATCTGAAAGATGATGTTAACCCATTGAGTTCTATAGTCTTCTCTTCATGTATGCATAACTCTCACAATATGCGTCAAATGCTTCTTCTCAATGAATTAGAGTGTTTTGACAGCCCCAGAAAGCTGTGTCATCATCCTCTAGGAAATGATACCCCATTTTATTCCAAGCAGCTTAGAAGAACTGCAACACTCATGGAAACGATTAGCTGTTCCTGACACTAAGAGAATCACAGGACAATCAGAGACAGCGATCTCATTCTCCACCAACAGAGGAGGTGCGAAATAGAGATGACAATCTAGGTCATAACTTAGAGCCAAAACAGGAAGGCACTAAGATATGAGCAAGGAAATTTTCACAGGGAGGTGGCAAGTTTAAAAGACACCGTGACTATCACAGGGCTGGACATACCAGTGAAGAAAGGAATCCCTGGCAGAGAATACCAAATACCAATATGCACCATACATGCCCAAAGAGAGGAGTACATAATCTCAGTTGATTTAAATCAATAAGTAAATAAATATTAAAGTTTACAGATACCTGATTGTGAGCTCTTAAAATTATTTCTAGTTAAGCTATAACATTTGAAAGTGGATTCACTTTAACCTTTTCACTAAAATGGATCAACCAGGTTTGAGATCAGTGCTTGAGCCAATGAAACAAGGGTAAATCATCAAGAATGCTGCTTTCTTAGGTTCTTCTAATAAGATTATTACCTAGTAATCACACGACTTTCCTGAGGTGATCAATCATATCTAAACAAACTTTTAAAATGCACATCTTGGGTGTTATCATGTATGAGGTTAGCTGGAAACATGGTGGCCCTTGTCTCTGGAACAACTGACATAAGCGGTGTACTTAAGGAGGAAGGTGGCTGCAGAGAGAGTAAGGCAGAGACAGGAAAGAACAAAAAGCTCAACACTGGATTAACACTTTACTTTTCCTTATAGTCTAGATGTGCATGGGGCCAACAATTCACTTTTTTTTTTTTTCAGCTGTGGTGGGTCTTAGTTGCAGCATGCAGGATCTTTATTGAGGCATGCGGGATCTTTCATTGCAGCGTGCAGGCTCTTTGTGGTGGTGCGCGGGTTTTTCTCTAGTTGCGGCGTGCGGGTTTTCTCTTCTCTAGTTGTGGCACGCAGGCTCCAGGGCACGTGGGCTCTGTAGTTGTGGCGCGTGGGTTCCAGAGCATTTGGGCTCTGTAGTTTGCAGCATGCAGGCTCTCTAGTTGAGGCGTGTGAGCTCAGTAGTTGTGGCATGCAGACTTAGTTGCCCCACGGCATGTGGGATCTTAGTTCCCTGACCAGGGATGAACCCTCATCCCCTGCAATGCAAGGCAGATTCTTTACCACTAGACGACCAGGGAGGTCCCACCAACCATTCACTCTTAAACCATTAACTCTCTTAGCAGAATCACCTGTTTGAGAAATTACCTACACCTTAATTTCATGCAGCTCACCACACAAAAATGAGAAGGCTAGCTGGATTCCACGTTCATAGGTTTCAGGACTTCCCTGACCTCAGGAAAGAGTTAAGAAGCTTTTGTTTTTAAATCCTAAGGAAAGTGGCCAAAAGGGATCATAATGAATACTTACTTACAGTACCTACAAGTGCCAGGCTTCTCACACACTCTCTCATGTAATCCTCATGACAACCCAGAAAGATAGGTGGTCCTATCATTTCTCAATATTTTACAGAAGAAGAAACAGGCCCAGAGATGAAATAACTTCTGCACTCCCATCAAACCACACCTCTTTCAAGAAGTTTTTCCTGAATTCCTGCCCGTCCTGTAATCAGATGGAGTGGTATCAGCTGGGCTCTCTCTCAACTTCAGCATTTCCTTAGCACTCTGAACCGTAACTAGCGTACATGCTTGATCACCATGCCCACCCTCTCGAAACAGTGTTGAAGGCAGTAACTATGCTTCACTGACATCTCTAGAAGAGCAGCTGGTATATAGTTGGGGTTCAATTAATGTCTGATAAATTTAAAGATTAAGTAAGTAAGTATGAAATTCTCCAAGGGCTGAGGCGACTTTGATGGCTCATCCATCAGTTCAGGTGTGATATTAGGGATCTTCTGGTCCTCCTACAAGTTCTTACAGCTCTGCCAGTCTTCTCACTAGGGAATGAGCCTAGGCAGTATACCTCAAATCCAGGAATCAGGCAGAGATTAATATAGATACATATATCTCTGATTCTTACCTCCAGTAGTTTTTAGCTAATATTGTTAAATTAGTTGTTTTTACCTAATGTTGCTGAGTTCAAAATTACATAAATTTGTCTTCCTAAAGACAAATTTATCCCATAAAATCTTGCATGTTTATCTAAGGGAAACACACCATTTCTAGATAAAGTACTTATACTATTTTTTTGAAAACCTACTGTGTTGGTAATGTTCCTAGTCATTAATTTCAGATTGGAGGAAGAGAGAATTCAGCCATTTTTCATAGTCCTGCAAAAATCATCCACAGCTCTGCTGAATCAAGCACAGGATAAAGCTACAAGATTCACTCAGCTGAAACTCATCACCTCAGCCACCATATGTTACTATTAAAACAAAAGAGGAATAGGGTTTTCAACCCAATTGTTTACCTAAAAAGTCTCTCTTAGGCAAGTTTGACCTTTACAATACGAATTTCATTTTGTTGTAAGCTCTAACATTTCTATTACTGCTTAACATGCACTCTTCATAGAGATCTGCCCTAACAATTTCTAACTGTATTTATTCATGCTGAGCATTCTGCTTAACTACTCGCCTAAAATGTAGTACGGTTACCAGAGAAATAATATTTCCTGTTATTTCAGGACGGTGAAGGTCAGACCAGTTTCATGCAAAGGGAAATGAAATGTTTTGTGTCTTTAGGCTGTGTAGTATAATTTCAGTGCTTTTCTTGCTCTTTATGGTAGAGCCTTCGACTGTTCCTCATTTTACTGTGATCACCATTGTTATCCCCTGCCCTCTCATGCTTTTTTAAATGAGCAAGGTTATTTCTAACATTCTACCACCTATAGGAATTGTGTATCATGCACAGCATTGATAATTTAACTTAAAAGCAGCCTTTGTTACCAGAAAGCAAGAAGAATTATATTCTTGCTTATATTATATTATATTCTTACATATGCTTATATTATATTCTTTAATCAAGTAATTAATCCTCTGGATAAAGTAATGTATTTCATTGTCTACAGTATTTTGAGGAGTCAGATGATCTCACAGAGATTGCCTGTTGTGGGGTTCTATTAAACTTGCCCACAGTGGTAACATAAGCCCATCCCTGGTTCAAGTGGCTGCTTTCCAATTGAGCCTTACAGCATAGTGGCTACACGCTTGGACTCTGGAGTTAGAAAGACCTGGATGTGAAACTTAGTTCTACCAGTAACCTGCTGTGTGAACCTAGGTAGGTTGCCTAACTTCCTTTGTTTTGCATTCAACAAATTGGATGCCCACTGTTCTATTATTACTACTCCTTGCTTACAGAACTACAGCAAAATGAGCTTAAGTACAATGACAGAATTTGCAAGCATTTTCTTCATTGAAAATGCAGTATGCACTGAAATCACGCCAGGACCCTCACAATATGGCTGAGAGTGGGAGGGGAAGTTCTACAGAACCAGGCAGTGTGTCAAAGTGTGGGCCCACATAGGGTCAGCAAAGTAAAACGCAAAAAGAATAGAGCAAGTGTAGATGAGGTTGGGACACGTGTCAATGTCAGGGGAGTTCAACCTTGTGGGTGAGGCACAGCTAAAAGTAAAATCCTGGCTATACACAAAGACAGGCATTTAAGTGGCCTTATAATCATCCACTGATTTTCAACTACCACTGCAACAGTTCACTGTTATGTTAGAGGTGAGCAGGCAGGAAGGAGGTGGGGTTGTAGTCACCTCCTTGAGAATCTCACATAAATCACAGCTTACAATTTTCCTATATATCAATTCATTACTGATGGACTATGTCTGTCATACATGAGAATGTTCTCCAATACGTGTTTTGTAAGTGTAGTGGGTTGAATGACCGCTCCCAAAATATATATCCACCCAGAACCTGTGAATATGACTTTATTGGGAAAAAAAAAGGGGGGGGTCTTTGCAGATGTAATTAAGGATCTCAAGATGAGATCATCCTGATTAACCAGATGGGCTCTAAATCCAATGACAGAGTCTTTGTTTCAGACAGAAAAGGAGAAGACAAAGGCATAGAGTAGAAGGCCATGTGAATACAGAGGAACAGCAACAGGGCCCCAGATGAGTAGCCAGATTTGAAGCCTAACTCCAGTCTCAGAAGGGAATCAAAGCATTCATTCATTCAGCAGTTATTTTATAGAGGGCCAGAATTTGATGGGTATAGTCCAATCATAAAATATAAGCTGGGTAGTAGGAAGGTGTTTCTGCAATTTGTCAGCCACCTGAACACCTTGGGCTTACCCTTGATCTGTGGACAGCACTGCTAATTCCAGGTCTTACCAACCAATGAATCTGGGACTGTTAACATCTTACCTTGTTCAGAACTGTCTCAGGAACCAAGGAAGTAGAGAGTCATTAGGAGAATGCCAGTGGCTGTCACTGTGAAAGTCAGTGCCTGGAGCAACAAGGCAACACTTCTTCCCTCGTCAATTTCTTCACCCTTTACGCAGCTGCCACTCGTGCTTCTCTGGCACTTTCCCATGCCCTTCAAAACATGATAAAAATAAATTTAGACTCCAGTGTTTCTGACTTAAAGTGTCATCATGTCATTAACTCAGTGTCTTCATTCTAGAAGGTGACTGACAGTGAGAGAGCAATGCTTAGTCCAGAGGAATGGCTTTCTCATATGACCATTTCAAGATGTCTAGTTAATATGGCAAAGCCTAGGCTCTCTTCTTTGAAATAGACAAAACTACAATATGAAGAAAAATGGGAAATATGACATAGAAATAGAAATATGAAATATAAATGTGTATGTGTATGCAGCCACAATGAGGAACCATACTTTAAGAAGTTTGTCAAAGAATGTCTGCATGTGTATAACTGAGTCACTTTGCTGTACAGCAGACATTGGCACAGCATTGTAAATCAACTCTACTTCAATTAAAAACTATGTATTTAAAAAAAAGTTTGCCAAGCATGGTGAGTATTAGACCTCATTAAGAGAGAAAGCTGAGAGTGGATTATGCATATCTCCAGATTACTAGAGGGCACCAGATAAGGAGTGAAATCAACAACTCCTTACTTGCAAAGGTAAGATCTGGGTGCATGGCAGAGCACTTGAGAGTCCCTTTAGCTATCTGACAACCAACTGTGGCAATGAAGTCAAGAAAGGGAAAACTGACATACTGAAAGAAAAATTCACCTGTTGGGTGAGAGGTGAGAAGAGAGATGGAGGACAGTAACCAGTTCTTGGCAAGGTAAGAGCTAAACACTAAATCAGTACACAAGAAATCCTGAAACACAGGAATTTTCAACATGACCCAATAAGAACTTCTACTAGATAACAGCAGAATCTAACCCACAGATGAGGTTTTCCCTTAATTTATAAAGCCTACAAAGACAATTAATTAATCCAGTTCACTGTTGAAGTTCTTCTGCTATACTATATCTTCAAAAAAAAAAAAAAAAAGCTGGTCCACTAAAAAATGGCTTTCCAAGCCTATTCTACTCATCATTGACTATGTTTTCATGTTGTCTATTTTATCCTTTGCAGCATCTAATGCTGTCTTCATTTCTGTTATGATTTTGTTTTTCTCTCCCATTTCTTTTTGAGCTCTACAGTTCACTATTCATTTCTTTCTGCTGTCTCATCCTTTGTCCTTTGTGCTTTTTCATCTCTTCTCAGTGCTCTTATTTCAAAGGATCATATATTCTATTATTTTGACAAATGACTCAGCTTTCCCTCCCCCTTTTTGTGTGGTACATGGGCCTCTCTCACTGCTGTGGCCTCTCCCGTCGTGGAGCACAGGCTCCAGATGCGCAGGCTCAGCAGCCATGGCTCACGGACCCAGTCGCTCCACGGCATGTGGGATCTTCCTGGACCGGGGCACGAACCCATGTCCCCTGCACCGGCAGGCGGACTCTCTACTGTGCCACCAGGGAAGCCCCCTCCCCCTTTTTTAAAAGCCTTAATTCTAAGATGAGTAATAACTATAAATGAACCATCATGAAATATGTAAAAAGATACACGAAAGGAAAAAACCCACCAAAATATATAAAGAAATACTTGAAGAAAAGAATTAAGACAGCCAAAAATTACCCCAAGAAAACTATACCACAAAACATATAAAGAAAGCAGATGAAGGTCATAAGGAACTTTTACATAAAACTAATGAAATAAACAGAAAAATAAAATCATGATTTAAATGAATGAAACATTAGAAGCATCAAAAAAGGGGCACTGATACTACTGAAAGCAAGGCCATGAATATGCAGGACAACACTGATAAAACTGAGCAAAATAAAATGAAAAAGAGAAAATACTTCACAAATAGTAGACAGAAAATGAAAGAATATGACAGACAAATGAGTTCCAAAATAGGCATAACTGACACTGCTGAAAAAGGAAACAAAACAAATGAGACAGAAGTTTGCTAAAAGATATAATAGAAGAAAACTTTCCTGAAATAAAAGATTGAAAGGTAAATTTTCCCCTCCAAAATTGATATAAAACAATCAACCCCAAAATTTCAAAGATGGACTTAAAAGATATTATGAGCACCCAAGCCAAAAAATCAATCAAGTCACCTATTGGTGTGTGGTGCATAAGAACCTGAGTTCACTTTCCATGAGAACTTTCATTGCCAGGTAACAGTAAAGCAGGTCTAGAGGATCCAGGCAGTAAAAGGGTGATCTAGAAATTTCATTCCCAGCCAGATATTCTTCAAAAGTAAAGGAAAATAACATCTCAAACATGAGGGAACTCAAGAATAATTGCAAAAATAATAAAGGATTAATGGAGTAAATTGATTCTACTTGAATAAAAAAGCCATGGAAATTATTTAAGAGTAGAATTTGGTGAAAGAATAGAATATAAATGCTGTAAATAATAAATATGCTGCAAAACAATCTAATTAATAAATATTGAGAGGAAGAACAAAGGAAAGAATATGGTATAAAGAATATAAGCACACTGATTTTTCTAATTTTGCAAGGCAGATTATCACTAGATATTGTTTAGAGCTGATAAATCAAGCAATGGAGATAATCTTATTTTAGAATATAAATGGAAACACTTAAAGATATACAAATAATAGTATAACCATGTAAACTAAAATAATACGCATGCCCTTTTATTACACAAGGAGACACTTAATGATTTTAAATCCCCATAAATCAATCCAAACTGTTTGAGGATTTCTTTTTAAACTTAAAAAAAATTAATTTTAAGGATTAGATCAAAAAGCAAACATACAAATGTAGGTGACCAGCCTATTCTGATATTTATATTAATATATTTTTATATTAAAGCTATGGTAATTAAAAAGATGAATAGATTAGTTGACTGACAGAATAGAGAATAAAGTCTAAATATATATATACATATGGAATATATATATATGGAATTCCACATATATGGAATTTAGTATATGATAAAAACTATATATGTTGGAGTAGTAGAGAGAGATTTATTGATCAGCAAAGAATGTTGGGGAAAACTAGCAGCCATCTGGAAATGGATCAAGCTAGATCCCTACCTTACTCCTATCAAAATAAATTCCAAGCAGACCAAAAGTTTTTAAAAGTTGTAAATACACATGTTCTTTGATCAAGTAATTCCAATTCTAGGGATATGTCCAATTTTTATATTTGCTTATCAGTAATACTAGTGTTAATATGGAATAATTTCTAAGATCTATTTTTAAACAAAGAAGCAAGTTACAAAACAGCATGTCCAGTATGTTTGTACTTACACAGCATTATACTGTATGATATATATATGTATATTTAACATTTAACATTGTGTACATGTGTATATTTAAAAATTTAACATTTATATATAAATATATATATTTTATATATATAAAGTTTACACATGCACAGAACATTTCTAGATAATATATTCAAGAAACTTAACAGTTGCCTTTGGGGAGGAGGGATTGGTGAATTGCATATCTGGCATCAGAAGGAGACTTTCCTTTCCTTGTATAACCATCTATATCATTTGGGTTTCTATCATTGGCATATATTGCTCTTTGGATGAATAAAAAGATATTTTAAAGCTCCAGGTAGCAGAAGTAGCCAGAGAAGCTCTGCACGGAACTGTACTTCCCAGGACCCAGGTATCCCAGTAACAATGGACTTACTGCACAAGTTACAGGCAATATTGCTGCAAGTTATAAAATACTTGATTAATTATAAAAGATGAATGGAGTCAGAATCAATATTATACAGCTGTAGTATATCATTTATTCAAAGAGTTAATTCTAGAATCACTGGCCTAATATCTTAATACTCAGTTGTGAAGACAGAAAAGTTATATTCATTACATATATTCTAGAAAAACTAAATATGGTTTAAGAAATTATGGAAATTAATATCAAATCTGGTCTCCTTTACTTGAGGGCAGATACTTTGATTTCAAGGCATCACTAGAAAAAACTATAAAAAATATCTGGTGATGTTTGAGGACCACAAATCTGTGGGTCACAAAATAATTCTTTTGTGAGCCAGTTTAATATGGAAATTTTATCTATATTTTTCTAATCAGTTTACAGATGCTGCATGGAAAAAGATCTAAGTTAAAAGGCAGAGCTTTGTCATATTCTTGGTAATAACTCTTTCAGTTTCAGCATTCCAAAAGTGGACTTATGCCCATAATTTCACATGAAATTTATTTGATCCAGAAAGAAAGAAAGGCCCACAGAGTAGCTCACATGAGAATGACATACTCATTTACTCATGCCATTTTGTTCTGAAAACATTTTACAGTTGAAGAATACATTTTTAAGGTATGTGATGATGATGGTACATTCAACTCTGTGAAAGGTAAGTAAAGAGGACTTCAGGGTATCATTGCAATTTAGATGTAGTTAATCCATCAAGAAGGCTCCTGAAAACCTGTCACAAGTTAACAACCTATCATTTCCTAACTGAACTACAGGTTTCATTTACTATCCTTACAAAATGTAGAGAGAAGTCAATAGCTTCAGAAATGCATTTAGTATAGAGATTCTAGGGGTTAGATGCTATAAAATTAATAGAAATTAAAAAGCATTTCACTAAATAGTACTAGGTCTGCTATATAATGTTACTTAAAATATGTTTATTGTATTTTTAGTTATACAATAGAGAATACAAGTACATTATAATTGTAAGAGGAACAGATTAATGTAATATATTAGTCTAATAACCATCTGATTTTTTATTAATTCATCTCAACCTTATAATTGATGCAAAAAATATATTTCCTGTTTAACAGACTTCTGCGGTACATTTCTTCCTCTCTTTCCCTGACAAAATCCCATTTTATCTGCTCCCTACATAGATTAGAACACTTTTTTTTTCATTAGGCTTCAACAATAAAACCAAATAATTATTTATTGAGTACCATTTATTTGTAAAACCCTATACTAGGCTCTGTAAGACACCAACATCTTTTTGAATAACCTCAAGGCCTCTGATGCAAGGATACTAAGGAAAAATCCATGTCAGTCCTGTTCAGAGAGTTCTTGTCATCTGAGCACTTAGACACCTAGCAGATCCACTCACATGGTAGAAATGGAATTAAAACACACGCATGGACTGGTAGAACAGTGAAAAACAATGAATTAAATTTATCAGGGTGGTCCTCAAGTAACCAAATAAAGAGATATAGACAATATGAGAACCGTTTTATCCTGCAAAACCCTTAAGAGGCTGGTGTCTTGGAGACACCAGGAAAAGGGGACTCATGGGTGAGACATGAACTAAAAACAGGGAAATGCTTTATAAGTTAATGTAAGGAAGGGATGTCACCTCTCTCACCACCAAACATACAACACTAGGAGCTAGGCAAGTACACTTCAGTGGAAGAGATGAAATCTTCTCAATAGGTATTAAACAATCTCAGATAGAAGACATTCACATGCCAATAAGAAAGAATTCCCTATGTAAAAACAAAAAACTAATAAACAGAAACCTCTATTAAATAGAATCAGGAGACCAGAAGAGGGAGCTCTCATGCCCCGAAAGGAAGAAAGATTCCTCTTCTTTCCTAGCAAGAGCTCAGTCAATGAAAAGCGATGGACTCTTTGTTTACTCTAGTCCTCCCAACTTCCTTTTCCTCTCAATAAGAGCACTCTCCTTCCCTTTGCCCTGTTGGGACTTGCAGATGGCTCACTATGGTAACCAACCCCAACTTGCAATTCTCTGCTAATCTCAAAGAACTGGCAGTCTATTTGTTTTAGATCAATATTTTGGTGGCCTTTAGGGGGACCAGGGAAGACTCCTGATGGCTCTGGGGCTAGTGAGCAAACAGGTGAGATGTCCAAAATTGAGCCCACTTGTCACTCACTTAAAAGGCTTTTCTTGCCAGCCCTGGAGTTTGAAGGTACATCTTTCTCTGGGATCCAAGCTTCTGCCCTCTTTGCATTTGAAGCTCTCCAGGCTATATTGAGGATCTATTTTAAGGTTTTGTCCTTTCTTGTTAAGGTCTTGTTCTGTATACAAGTATTCATTCAGCACTTCAGTCTGATTTGGGATCAGACTGTTTCAGCTGAAACTGGCCAAGAAACCTTCAGCCCATTACTTCAGGAACAGGGGGTGTTTTGATAAAACTGCACGGGTTTTCAGCCTTCAGCCCATTCCTTTTGTGGGACTCGAGGGACATTGTTCCAGCTAATGATTAAGAACTCTCC
>NW_020837948.1:15616405-15647847 GCF_003676395.1 Aethalodelphis obliquidens
GAGAAGGAGGGAGATAACAAAATGTAAAAAAGGTGTCTGTCAAAGACCAATCAGGCAGCTAGGGACAAGTTCCCTCTCTGGTCCGAGCCTAAGCTGGGACCAATCAGCAGGAGAACACAACCAAATCTATAATTTACATACGGGGCAGTGGGAACCTATAAAACTGACATATTCGCGCCCAAAAGGGTTCCTTCTTCGACCTCCTGCGTGAGGACCAAGGAACCCCGGTGCACCGGCCTTCAATAAACCTCTTGCGTTTTGCATCGGCTTCCGACTCTTGTTGTTTCCTGGGCGAGTCGAAACTCCTAGGAGACCGCGAAGGTCTAACACTTTGAAATAGGGGCTGTTCTGTGGGAACTGAAAGAGAAGCCTTCAGCCTGGCTCCTCCGGGACCAAGCTGCTCCCTTAGAAAAGCCTGCAAGTTGAGCTGTTTGAATTTCAAGCTGTTTGAGCTGTTTAAAAAGTATTCTTTTACTCTAGAGAAAAATCTCTGAGAAAGGAGATCCCAGTTATCTAAATATTTTGAGGGTGCCCCACCTGCCCTACAGGGACTGCAGCTGATGTCATATTTAAAAACCGTGGTCCTTCCTCATGCGCATGTCTAACCAAATGGATTGGCCTGACCAAAGGCAATTTAGAATATCAATGGCCGTTATGGGGAACTTTGGAAATCCCCAATTTTCTGAAAATCAAATTGAACTATGATAGCTCCAAACTTTCTAAAACGGAATGGAATGCCTATCTTGACTGGTATTTTGAGACTTCCACATGTTATCAGGAGCCTAAAATTGCCTCTCTGCAAAATAAGATTTTAAGATTAACTGAGGCAAATAAAGAAAGATAAAATGGCTCCCAAAGCCTCAGGCTCTTCTTCCCTGGCCTCTGTCTCAGGCTCTGCTTCCAGCACCTTCTTGTCTGCCTCCCTCAGCTTCTCAGGTTCAGGTTCCATCAACCTCTGGCACCATCTTCCTGCTTCCTTTCTATGCCACCTGCACCTCCTCTGTGCCCTCAGTGGCCCCATGTCAATTCTCCCACCCAGCCTCCCCTTCTCTGTGAAACTCTCCCCTCTCCCTTTTCCTCTGAACTTAGCAGAAGTGTCCCTTCAAAATTAAGCCTTCTGAGGATCCAGAGGCTAAACTCTTATAAAATTCTAATATTCTCTGGACTAGAGATGAACTGCCAGCCGTAGTCAAAGATTTTCTCAAAGTAACGGAAGACCCTCACAGGTGTGCTGAGGAATTTAATCCAGCCATTCAAATGTATCAACGTGGTTTCTCTGACTTACATCAACTAGTTCATATGCTTGTTGGTGAAGGCCTGGTCCAGAATTGGGTGAAAACCACTAACTGGGAAAGGTCTCTAAAATTACAACAGGGAGAACAGCCTGCTAACTTATTACATGATCAGGCTTGGGCAATCACTAGGCCACTTCACAGGGCAATCCCTACAGCTTTTCCAAAGCCTGTTGATTGGAACCAAAATCAGGCTTGCACACAAAAATCTGATGAGCTTGTTCATGACCACTATCATAATTGACTTCAGATTGCTTTTAAAGAAAATTCTGGGCACTTCCCTGGCGGCACATTGGTTAAGAATCTGCCTGCCAAAGCAGGGGACATGGGTTTGAGCCGTGATCTGGGAAGATCCCACATGCTGTGGAGCAACAAAGCCCGCGAGCCACAACTGCTGAGCCTGAGCTATAGAGCCCGCTGGGCCACAACTACTGACGTCCGTGCGCCTAGAGCCCATGCTCCACAACAAGAGAAGCCACCGCAATGAGAAGCCCACGCACCGCAGTGAAGAGCAGCCCCCGCTCGCCACAACTAGAGAAAAGCCCGTGCACAGCAACGAAGACCCAACACAGCCATAAATTAATTAATTAATTAATTTTAAAAAAAGAAAGTCTGGTCTCCCTTCAGATCTTGATTCCACCTGGGTAGCTTTTAACTCTGTTTATCACTGGGCTGAATGAAACCTTTCTCTTCTAGTAAAAAGGACCAGGATGGAATGGGAAACTATGTCCACTCCAGATTTAGTTCATCTGGCAAACCAGCTCTCTCATACTCTAGATGAGCCACCTCCAAGGAAGACCGTGAAAATTCTTAATCTTTAACTCCAGCAAATGAAGGCTCTTAAACCAAAACCAAAACCTCCCAGTTTCTGCTACTATTACAAAGAGCCAGGACACTGGAAAAGAGTGTGTTACAAATTCAAGCACTTCAGGTGCCTTCACCCCTCTAACCAGCCTTTCCAACGTCCTCTCAATTCTTAATGACAGGTCTCCAAGGAACAACAGGGGCTTTTCCCAACCCTCCCTCTTAGTCAGCTTGAAGAAGTATTTCTGCAAACTGGGGACAAATATCTTCCAGTCCTGACACCACAGCCACAGTCTTGGTGCTCAGCCCCACTACTATAAAACAGCCCCTGCCTCAGAATACTAAAACATTTCAAAGAGTGGAGATCTCTGATGAGCCTCGAGGTTCCTGTCTCTGAACCTATTCCCTTTTGTTTAGGTCCTTTGTAGATACCCACCCTTTCCTCCTTTGTTCCTCCACCCCATCCATTTATTAGGCTGAGACTTGTTAAAAGTATCGTGTCAAAATTTCTTTCGCCCAAAAGGGAGAAATAACTCTAGAATTTTACAGTAGTCATCAAGTAACCAACCAGGTGAATTACGTGACAATTTAACATCTTTTATTTGTTCCATCCCTGATGGTACTAGAGCTGAAGCTGGAAACACTGGTCATTTGTCCCTATTGCATCAGCCACCATCCTCCTTATGGTCAAAATCTCCAACTATTTTTGGCAAAATTCAAAGCAAGATTTTTCAGATCAAGATTCAAACAGATCCTTTAAAACCTCTTCCCAGAATTAACCAATATTCTATAAGTAAAGAAGCCCTTCAAGACATAAAGCTCAAAGTATATTACAAGGCTCAAGGCCTTATTATCCCTTGTACTAGTCCCTGTAATAATCCTATTTTACCAGTGAGAAAACCTAAGAGCCAAGGCTGGAGGTTGGTCCAGGACTTCCAAGCAATAAACAACATTGTTATCCTTCAACAGCCTATCATTTCTAACCCTCATACTTTACTAACATCCATTCACCCAGAAGCAAATTCTACTGTAATTGATTTATTACATGCATTTTTTAGTGTTCCACCTGATGGAACACTAGCAAACACCCTTTTGCCTTCACTTGGGAAGAAAAACAATTCACCTCCACAGTAATGCCTCAGGGTTTTACTGAGAGTCCTTCTATTTCTCACAAATCCTGAAGGCTGATATAAAGTCCCCTAGGGGTTCTACTTTGTTGCAGGATGTGGATGATTTGCTTCTTTGCTCTCCATTTCAAACCTCTTCATAGGAAGACAGTATCCACTTGCTGTAACTTTTAGCCTTAAAGGGACATAAGGTCACCAAAGAAAAATTGCAGTTTGACCAAACTCAGGTTTGATATTTATGGCCTCTGATATCAGAACAAGGACAACACCTAGATCCAGATAGGCTTCAGGTGCCCTAGGTTTCCCCAAATCCCAAACTAAGCACCAACTGCAAGGTTTTCTTGAGCTAGCTGGTTAATATTGAAAAATGGATTCCAAATTTTCTCTTATGGCCAAAGCTCTGTATGTTTTACTAAAGAAAAACAACCTCAACTCAATCTTATGGGACGAACGGGATGACATAGACTTTCAGGCCTTGAAGAACAGTTTGATGTATCCAACTTCCGTTGGACATCCCAATTATCAGACTCCCTTTTACCTTTTTGTTTATGAAAAGGAAAGGAATGCTCCTGTTGTGCTCACTGAAACACAGGGGGATCACCATCAACCCATAGGGTAGTATAGCCAGCAACTGGACCCCGTGACATGGGGATATTCCCCTTGCATTAGAGCCATTACTGACACTGCCCTTTTGGTTAAGGCCATCAGGAAAATCATTGTGGGATCCCCTTTAAACATTTTTTGTACCTCAGGCAAGTAGAAGCCCTCCTGAACTCTCATCATCATACTCAACATTTCTCAGTCAGCCACGTCACCTCCTACGAAGTCCTTCTGTTAAATGTTACTCACACAACTCTTTGACAGTGTAATAACCTTAACCCTGTTATTCTTCTCCCCCGTCATTAACAAAGTCCCTCACAACTGCTTAACACTGATGGATCACCTTCTGACTCCTCGGGATGATCTGCAGGAAATTCCTTTGAGTAACACTGACTTCTCATGGTTCACTGATGGTTCTTATTTAAAAGGTGACAATGGCAAATACCGTGCTAAGTATGCTACTGTAACTTCTTTCGATGTTGTTGAGGACCTATGATTACTTTGGTCCAACAGGCTGAAATATATGCTCTTACTTGGGCTTGCACTTTAGCCAAGGGCAAAACTGCTAATATTTATACTGAAAATATATATGCTTTTGGAGTAGCTCATGATTTTGGAATGTTGCGGAAGCAATGTGGGTTTCTTATTTCCAGCAGAAATAAAATTTTAAATGGCCCTTATGTTCAGGAATTACTGGATACAATACGTTTACCTTCAACTTTAGCTACTGCTAAGATTCTGGGGCATTCTAAATTTGACTCTCTGGAAGTTACAGGAATTCACCTTGCTACCATTTCTGCAAGGAATGATGCCTTTAAAGGAACCAACAGGCACCATGTCTCTGTCATGGTCCAAAGGGATATTTCCCCGAATGATAACTTAGAAAAACTGGTTAGAGAACCCAATAATTGGCCTTAGAAAAGGAAAAATAAGACTGAAAATTCAACAATTGCTGGTTTGATAAAAAGAAAAAGCTCTGGTTTAGGCCAAACAACAACTTAGTCCTACCAGAGACTCTTACCACTCCTCACCACTGTACATGCATTAAACCACTGGTCTACTGAAAAAATGATTGCAGTCATGAATCAATATTGGTTGGGAAAACATTAACAAAAAGTCCCTACCTCACTTGTCCCACTTGTTTGAATTACAACCCAGGGAAGCCTCTTCGAACAGTTCCTGGACATTTTAAACTGCCTAATGGACAATTTAGGGCCTGGCACATAGATGTCATACAAATTCCTCCCCTAATGGATATAAATATATTTTAGTCATGGTCTGTATATTTCCACATTGGACTGAAGCCTTCCCTTACAGACAGGTTATTGCCTCTTCTGTGGCTAAAGTCCTTTTGAAAAAATATTATCACTACATGGGTAACTCCTCTCAAACTCCCTAGTGACTGAGGAACCCATTTTACTGGCTAGGGACAAGTCTGTGCTGTTTGGCTGGTTTTACAACACTTTCACTTCATTTACCACACTCAATCTTCTGGTTTAGTAGAACACACTAATGGCATTATTAAGATCCATTTGGTAAAATTTGTAGAGGTCCTCTAAATACTTTGACCAAAAGCATTGCTTCTAAATCTTAGATCCACCCCTTTTGGAACTATAAACTCTCAACCCTTTGTAACAGTCACAGGATGCCCAATGCACTTGCCTCTTGCCTCTTTTGACCCACAATTGACAAAAGAAGAGATAATCCAATATAGCAAAGGCCTAACTGCTTCTGTTAAAAATAACCATGTTTTGGGACTTCCCTGGCACTACAGTGGTTAAGACTCTGTGCTTCCACTGCAGGGGGTAGAGATTTGATCCCTGGTTAGAGAACTAAGATCCTGTATGGTGTGTAGTATGGCCAAAAAAAACCCAAGTTTTGGCAGAGCAATCTTTTCACAGTGCACTCTTGGGAGACTTAAGCATCACACCTTGCAACCTGGAGATTTCCTTTACTGGAAAAGACATCTCCAGAGAGACTCCTTTCAACCTTATTGGAACGGCCCTTATCAGGTATTGCTGACCAACCCTGGTACTACCAAACTCCAGGGAACAGACTCTTGGATTCATGTAACACACCTAAAGTAAGCACCAAACTAGACTGGAACTGCACATCATCTGGTGACCTGAAAATAAAGATTTCCTGGAATCAAAGCAGACAATAATTGATGACATGGCTTTCTCAAAATATCCAGACCAGGGCCGCTGGAAGGTTATCGACAAAACTCTGATGATGACATAACACTTCAGATGATCTCCAATGTCTATTATCTTGACAACGTGTGGACTTTAGATAAAAGTGTCTGAGAGTTTTCCCTCTTAACCCTCCTTGTTACTTGAATGTGACCTCATTAGGCTTCCAATCTGACCACTTACTTACCCATCCATATGAGACACTATACCCAGGAAAGGTCCTTCCTGGTATTGAGGGACAAAAAGCCTCTAACACTGGAAAACCTGACTCTTACTCATGATGCTTTTAGGGAAAGATCTTGATCAAAAGGGGGAAATGTAAAGAAATTAATAAACAGAAACCTAATTCAAATAGAGTTAGGAGACCAGCAGGGGAAGCTCTCATGCCCTAAAACAACAGCACAGATCAACAGGAAGAAGAAAGACTCCTCTTCTTTCCTGGCAAGAACTCAGACAATGAAAAGCCATGGACTCTTTGTTTATTATAGACATACAACTTCCTTCTCCCCTCTATAAAAGTGCTCTCTTTCCCTTGCTGAGTGGGAATTTCCATGTGGTTCACCATGACAGCAGACCCAGAACTGCAATTCTCTGCTGATCCTAAATAAATCCATTTTTCCTGGAGAAATAACTGGTAGTCTATTTGTTCTAGGTCAACACCTAGAGAAAAAATGGCCTCCTGCCTGGCCACCCTAAAAAGAAGGCTAGGCAACCACAAGACACAAACAGGTTTTGACAATTAGAGATCCACATGTAAAATTAATTTGGACCCTCACACCACATACAAAAATTAAATCAAAATGGATCAAAGACTTAAATGTAAGAAGTACTACTGTAAAACTTTCAGAAAGGTACACAGGTGAAAATCTTCTTCACCTTGAGTTAGACAATGGTTTAGCAAAAGCACAAGGAACAAAAGAAAAAATAGATAAATTGAACATCAAAATTTAAAACTTTTGTGCATCAAAGAACATTATAAATAAAATAAAATACAACCCAGAATGAGAAAATATTCAAAAATATATAACTGATAAGGGTCTAGTATCCAGGATATATAAAAAACTCTTACAACTAAACAATAAAAAGAGAAATGACTCAAAAAAAAAATGAGCAAAGGACTCAAACATACATTTCTCCAATATACATACAAATGGTCAATAAACACATGAAAAGATGCTCAACACCATAAGTCATTAGAGAAATTCAAACCCAAACCACAATGAGATACCACTTCATACCCACTAGGATGGCTATACTTTGAAAAATTATTCTGAAAAATGAAAAGTAACAAGTGTTGACAAGGATGTGGAGAAACTGGAATCTTCATACGTTGCTGCTGGTGGGAATGAGAAAAGTACGATCGCTGTGGAAAAGTTCGACAGTTCCACAAAATGTTAAACATAGAGTTACCATGTGGCCCCGAAATTCTATCTTAGAAATTTGAGAGCCTAAGTCTACACAAAAACTTGTACACCAATGTTAATAGCATCACTATTCATAATAGACAAAAGGCAGAAACAATCCAAATGTCCCTTAATTGATGAATGGATAAACGAAAATGGTACATACATGGATAAACAAAAATGGTACATACACACAACAGAATATTATTCAGCCAAAAAAAGGAAGGAAGTACTCTTACATGATACAGCTTGGATAAACCTTGAAAACTTTAGGCTAAATAAGAGAAGCCAGTTTCAAAAGGCCATATACTGTGTAATTGCATTTAGATGAAATGCTCAGCATAGGCAAATCAACAGAGACTGAAAGTAGATTAGAGGTTGCCAGAGGCTGGGGTGTTGAGGGGGAATGGGAAGTGCCTGCTTAATGGGTACAGGGTTTCTTTTGCGAGTGATGAAAATGCTCTAGAATTAGATAGTGGTATTGGTTGCATGATGTACTTAATGCCACTGAATTGTACATAGTTAAAATAATAGTGAATTTTTATGGGAACTTGATCTCAATGTTAGATAGAAGTTAGATAGAATTCTCCATCTGTGCTTACACGTAGTGAAAACCCACAAGAATTTGCTTATTTTGAGGGTTTTTATTTTTTTTATTAGAGAATAATAACTTTTCAATGATAAAATGCCTACTAGGAAGGAACACTTTTAGATTAGCAGTTGAGAATGTTGCTGATCTGCATTCATATTCTTTTTGGCCCCTAATCTTTATTTAGCAACACACACAATTTATTCACTGTACCTATATTGTGAAAGCATGAAGGATGGAAAGAGATAAGTAAAATCTAATTTTTCCCACTAGAGGAAGAAATTTCCTAGATGAATTGATATATAGACATAAGTGCAAATAGAACTTACATATTTGTGTCTAAATCATCATAAAGACTCAGACCTCAGCTGGTTAAAACTTTATTTTGCTCTGAAATAGAATTTAAATTTATATTTTTAACCAATCTGACTTGGGAAAACTTTATCCTTTGTATATAATACCCCATGTAAATATATAAAGATTATAATTTATGGTCTATACGTATCTGAAAGTAAAATATTGAGTTGCATTAATACTGAATTTTTAGATCTTGAGCTAACTAGATTTCTATATCTATATCAAGAACAATGTAGTCTGATTAATATGAAACATTTATAAAATGTCAACTAAATGCATAATACAACTGATATTACCAAGGACTCCTTAAAAGAGCAAATTGCTTATGAAACACTTCTTATATGAAAAGGTCTTTTTAAAAGTGGATTATTATCATAGCAGCAGGTGAAAGCTTTCTTTCATTTTTAACTACTATATTATTATTCAATAATTTTTCTGTCATTAACTATACATTGCCTAAAGAAAAACTGAAGGTCATGGGTAGTAAATATTATAACAAAATTAAGTTTGAAATAATTGTGCTTGCTCTCTCTGACTTTTTTCAGAACCACCCCTAGTCTCTTAATGGTTCCATTTTCTTCCAGATAAACAGCAACCCAGGGGCAGCCTCCTATCAGTCTCACATATATCTCAAGTCAACAAAGACGTTATAGCCAATCACTTGAATGACTTTCTCACTTCCCTCACACATACCATCTCTACAAAGCCCAACTAGCCCTTTCTCTTTTCCACTTTCCCCTTTCTTTGGAATCCTAGCTCATTCCCCCAGGGATTTCCTTTCCTCCACATCATTCTCTCCAGCAGCTTTTACCTCATCTTCACTGATAAGATTCTTCCCCCTAGTAAACAAACACATTCAAGCTGCTCCAATCATAAAAACACAAGCAAAACATCCAGTTATTCCTCTTTCTCCTTTTCTCTCAGCCAAGCTTCCTGAAAGAAGAGCCTGTATCCAAAGTTTCTGTTTCCTCATCTTTCCACTCATTTCATTGGTTCTAAATTTTCATTTGCAAAACACTGGAAAAAAAATCTAAAACATTAAATTCACTCACAACCTCACCACTTTTAAAGAAAAATTATTTAAGTTAATAAATGAGAGTTTCCCCTCTTCATCTAGGCCTATCTTTGTCAGGGGGCTTCTAGAAAACTTGGCCAAGGTTTCTTGGCCTCTGGCCAAATGGCCACTCTTCCTTCCTCTGGGATAAAAATGAACCATCTCCTGGATATCAGTGTAACACAAAACATGCTCTTTTGTTCCCCAGGAGTAATTTTATAGCTTTTAACCAGGGGAGGAAACAACCCCAAGCAATCATTTTTAATCATTTTATCTTTCTCTGTGGCATCAGAACTTTTGAATATTTTCATCTTTGAACATTTCTATTTGAGAAGAGAGGAGATCTACTTCTCATTGTCCTGTGAAAGGTTAAATTGGGCTTGAATATCATTATTGTTGATGTTCTTTGGTGTATTAAAAAGGGAGCAATGACCAGATTACATCATGGAGCTTAACCACAGACACACCTCTCATTTGGCTGTTTTCACTCTTTAGGCTTTTTGAATAATTCAAGGAAGGAAGCTACATCAGGAGAGAACTGAGAAACTGGTGAGGACAATATCTAATAACCACTTTATATTAAGTGGAAAATAAAAGGGTCTTTGCTGAAGAGACTGAATCTGTCCCTTGGTGTTCTGGACCTTTCACTCACTGTCTTACGAAAAGAACCTATTAATTAACCTGGGACCTGGTCAGGAGAAGGGTTTTAGCCAAAAATCCCCCTAAATGTCACACCGCCTGACTTCTAAGAGTTTTTAAAATTTTTCCTTACATCTGTACATACTTAGCCATGGATGCTCACAAAAGCAAAAAAAAAAAAAAAAAAAAAAAAGTATTTCAAATGAAGTAAATACTACAGTTTTTACCATTACAGTCCTGGACCTCAAAGCAGACCACATAGAGGCTGGGCCTGGGAGGGTCACACAGTGGTAATGTTACACATTGATTCAGGCACTGGAATATTATAGGACAATACTGTAACTCTTCTTTCAAGACACGTGGCTGAGTGAAAAGGAGAAAAATAGAAGAATAACTGGATGGGGGAGCATGATCAATGGAGAATGTCGTTGGGGTTGGAGGGGCTTGACTGTGTTTACTGAGGGAAGAATCTAACAGGAGACTGGGCAAGTGTTGGCCCAGGTCTGTGGAGGGAGGCCAGTCAGGAGCTAAAACACTGAGTGGAGTCAGAAAACAATGGTCTAGGCTGTGAGTCACATGGTCTTACCCAACCACAAGAGAGCAGGAAGTACAGCACTATCATGTGATTGGACAAGGGGAGAACCAGAAATACTTGCCGAACAGCACTAAGAGTACCATACCAGGGAAGAGGGTATTTTAAAGAGACATCTCAGTAGCCAACTCTCAGAATATTACCTTAAGTCACCACCTTCAAGGACAATTTAGGAAGGTTGTTTCAGAGTAATGCATCCCAAACCTAGTGATACATGAGAATTATGAGAGGAGTTCTTTAAGAAGAGTTTCTCTTTTCCTCCATCAGAATGCCTAGGAGGAGGGCCCAAGAATCTTCTTTGAAAAAAAAAAACCACAAGAAAAAAGTACTATCTATAAGTGACTCTGACTTCCAGCTAGGTGTGGAAATCCCCACTTTAGAGATCATAATGTCTTCCAAATGTATTATTTCATTTGATTATCACATTCTTGTGAAGATGTTAAAGGCTAACAGAATCATCTTCATGGAAACTTTAAGTTAGTTTTCTCAACTAGTTTCTGTATTAGTCAGCTCAGGCTGCTATAACAAAATGCCGTGGATTGGGTGGCTTAAACAATAGACATTTATTTCTCACAGTTTTAGAAGCTGGGAAGTTCAAGATCAAGGTACCAACAAATTCAGTTCCTGGTGAGAGCTCTCCTTCTGGCTTGCAAATAGCTGCCTTCTCACTGTGTCCTCAGTGGTGGGGGCGGGGAGAGAGAGAGTTCCAGTTTCTCTTCCTCTTCTTATAAGGACACTAATCTCATCATAGCACCCCCCCTCCCCCAGTCATGACTTCATCTAAATCTAAATACCTCCCAAAGGCCCCACTTCCAAATACCATCACATTGGGGATTAGAGGCTTTGACATATGAATTCTAGGGGAACACAAACATTTGGTCCATAACATTTCATCACCAGAACTCATGTCACTCTTATGGGCAAAATATATTCATTCCATCCTAACAACCCCACAAGTCTTAACTCGTTCCAGCATCAATTCTAAAGTCCAAAATCCAGAGTCTCATCAAAATATCTAAATCAGATAAGAGACTTGAGGTATGATTCATCCTGAGGCAAAATTCCTCTCCAGCTATGAACCTGTGAAACCAGATAAGTTATGTGCTTTCAAAACACAATGGTGGGCTAGGCATAGGGTAGGCTTGCCCATTACAAAAGGCAAACTGGAAGGAAAAAAGGGGTGATGGGTCCCAAGCAAGTCCAAAACCTAGCAAGGCAAATATGATTAGATCTTAAAGCTCAGGAATAATCCCCTTTGGTTCAGTGCTCTGCCTTAAGGCCACTGCGACAGCAATCTCACCTGTAGCTCTGCCTGATGGGTCGCAATCCTTAGGCTCTGGGCAGCCCCACCCGCAAGGCTCCAGGCAGCCACTGTCTGACCTGTTGAAACTGAGGTGATGGCCCCAACCTTAGAAAATATGCAGGCAGCTCTTATGATCTCTGAATTGCCTTCTGGATCATTCTTTCCTTGTCTTGAAGAACAGCATATGTTCTAAAAGAGAATGAAATAATTCCATCTGCAGCAACATGAATGGACCTAGAGATTATCATACTAAGTGAAGAAAGTCAGAAAGAGAGACACAAATACCATATGCTTATCACTTATGTGTGGAGTCTAAAATATGACACAAATGAACTTATCCACGAAACAGACTCACAGACATAGAGAACAGACTTGTGATTGCCAAGGGGGTTGGGGGGTGAAGGAGTGATGGATAGGGAGTTTGGGATTAGCAGATGCAAACAATTATATATAGAGTGGATAAACAACAAGGTCCCTGTATAACACAGGGAACTATATTCAGTATCCTGTGATAAACCATAATGGAAAAGAATATGAAAAAGAATGTATATATCTGTATAACTGAATCACTTTGCTGTACAGTAGAAATTAACACATTGTAAATCAACTATACTTCCATAAAATAAATTAAAAAAAAAAAAAAGAATAGCACATGTTCACAGCTGGATAGCTGTATGATCCAGTCCTGTAGGATCTAAGAAATCTGACAGCCTTCTTTCACTTCATCCCAACTCTGTTCCCTTCAGTTCAAACTGGCAGTGTTCCTCCTGGGGTAGTTGATTTAGTCTGTGGTTCACACCCATGTTAATCTCCTTATCAAATGGTTGTTCAGCCACACTCTTAACATTCTCCTCAGAACAAGCCGTTCCATTTTTTGCAATATGGATAGGCTGAGAATTTTCCAAATCTTTAAGTTCTGGTTCCATTTTGCTTAGCAATTCCTTCTTCAATTCATCTCTGTCCTCTCACATTTTACTCTAAGCGGTCAGGAGGAACCAAGCCCCTCCTTCAACACTTTGCTTAGAAATCTGCTCAACTAAATATCCAATTTCATCACATACAAGTCCTACCTTCCACAAAACACTATAAGACAGTTCAGCCAAGTTCACTGCCACTTTGTAACACGAATCACCTATTTTCCATTGTCTAACAGTCTTTTCCTCATATTGATCTGAGACCTCACTAGAACAGCCTTTACTTATCAATTTTTCCACCAACATGTTTTGCTGGCATAATTTATGTATTCTTACTAAGGAGATGGAGGCTTTCTCTACGGCTCTCCTCTTTTCTGAGTCCTCACTAGAATCACCTTTAATAGTCCCATCATGGCAATCTCAGTTTTATCTAGCATGTACCTCAACATTTTTCCAGCGTCTACCCCTTGCCCAATTCCAAAGCCACTTCTACAGTTTTAGGTATTTGTTACAAGAGCATTCCATTTTTTGGTATCAAAATCTGTGTTAGTCGGCTTAAGCTGGCAAAACAAAATACCATAGACTGGGTTTCTTAAACAATAGTTCTGGAGGCTGGGAAGTCCAGGATCAAGGTGCTGGAATGGCAGATTTGGTACCTGGTGAGAGTCCTCTTCTTTGCTTGCAGAGGGCTATCTTCTCACTGTGCCCTCACGTGGCAGAGAGAGAGAAAGAGAACTCAGGTCTCTCTTCTTCTTACAAGGACACTAACCCCATAGTGGGGGCCCTACCCTCATGACTTCATCTAATTACCTCTCAAAGGCCCCACCTCCTAAAACCATCACACTGGGTGTTACGGTTTCAACATATGAATTTTGAGGCGATACAAACTTTCAGTCCCTAACAGTTCCCTTAGAGATGAAATGGATACCCAGAAAGATTGACAAAGCTAGTTAGGGGTTAATTCCTGAACAGAACACATTTCTAATTTCCTATTCCAGTCCTCCTTCTCTGAAGCCAATGTGTCCCTGCTGAGGTGGACGAGAAGAGAGAGAGGGAACATATGACACTTAGTAACTAGAATCACTACCATCTCTCTCAGTAGTCTTTTTTTCTGTTATCTCCAAAATAAATTTAATTTCCCCATTGATTTGTTCCTTGCCACAAACGCATCATTCACAGATATTTGAATTACTACAAACATATGCCTCAGTTTCATGCTAAATGTACAATCGAGGTTCCCATCACATCATCTTTTCCTTGGTAATTTTCTGCCCTGTACTGCTTAAATAATAGCCAACAGCTACTATTAATTGAGCACCTACTACGAGCCAAACTTGGCTACAAAACTTAGTAAAATCAGTGTTATTAATTTCCTTCTTGAAATGAGGCAACTGAGGCTTAGAGAGGTTAAGCAGTTTACCCAAGGTCATAGAGCCATCAAGTGTCAGAACCATGACTTACTTAAACACAGGTTTATCCAACTACAAAGTCCAAACCTTCAACCACAGCATCCTATGCCCTAACGGTGCCCAGTTTCTCGCTGCTACCTTTCCTTCAGGGTCCCATACCCCCCCCCCCCCCAGTAGCTGAGACTCTAGCTGCCCAACACCACTGATAATAGTTGATCCTTCTGTGAGAGACCTAAAACTCAGAGCTGTTTCTCTTAACATGTGCACAAAGGAGGCTTAATCTACTTTGCCAAGCAGGCCTTCTTGAGACATGAGTCGGCACAAGTAGATAGTCTTGACCATGAAAGCTTTGTTGATCCAGGTGTCAGATTTTGCTTAATACATTAGGATAGAAATCTTTCTATATACTATTAATATAGAGAATATATAGTTTTCTGTTTTCTTAAGTACCACATAAGGAATGAATATAATATTCCCCGATGATTTAGGGCAGTACTTTCCAAACATTTTTTTACATTAAAATCCATTACTCAAAAAAATTTTTTTCCTAGTACCTCAATGTATCAGTCGGCTTCACAGAAGGAGAGAGGGAACACAGAGTAATAGAGAAAAATGTAAAAAATGAATTATTTACAATGGTGCAGCAGGGTTTAGGGAAACCAAAAAGGCTGCTAAAACCCCTGGGGTGTGTCACGGGAGGAAGGCTGCTGCTGGCCAGCTGCCTTTCAGGAGTGTGGCCCCTGGAGTGAGGCACTTCTGCTCAGCTGTTGTCCGCAAACGTGGGGCTGTCACTGATTTGCTCCGCTTCAGAAGGCTGGAGTCAGGTTGCTGTCGACTTGCTCATTTTCAGAAGCAGGGCCACTGCAGTGATATTGTCACTGATTCACTGTCAGCGCTTGTGAATTGATTGGAAGTTATCTTGATTAACAGTGGTTGCTTGTTCGCAACTTAGGACTTTGACTAAAGAATAGTCTTAAACCTTTCTTGAATGTGAGAAATAAGTACTTTCAATTCTTAGTCTCTCTTTCGGTCTTCTACCAGCCAAACCTGTAGAAGAGACCATACAGGTTCGTCCGGATGTTAATGTGTCAAGGTACTATTTTCAGCTGTTGTTGCCATTTAAGTAGCTTAAGCACCAATTACTGTGGAGGAAAAATAGCTCTAATTGCCAAATTTTTATAATGCATTTTATATATTTACATATTTATACACAATTTATAATATTAAATTCCAAAAAAAGCTGACTGTAGAATATTTAGGGCATCCTGACAAAGTCAGTATGGGATTCAGGACAAAATACAAAGTACAAGAAGGAAGTAAGTGATTTTCTTGCCCATGTGGTATTTTTAAATGAGACTTTAATTTCCAAGGCACAATTTAAAATGGGTAGAATGTCATCTCATGAGATATCGGTATGAGTATATTTGACTTGTTAAAGAGATTTTTTTAACTGAATGAGGATGCGGGTGAAAAGATCAGATAAAAAACAAGAAAGTGGCTGTTATATACACCATCAGGTTAGAGATGGCCAAGTGATTCACTCAAGAAGAGAACTTAAGCAGGAAGTTTGAAAACAACACCCAGCAGTCTTCACACTAATGTACAGACAAGAGCTATAAACAACAAAACTTAGATAAAAACAGGGCATGGTAGATATGACACAGGAGTTACTGATACTGGGTATGGCGAGATTCCTGATTGGAATACACACAAATGAGAAGAGAGGTATAGGGAAGTATCCTGGACTTATAACACTGAAATTTGGACACCTAAGGTAAAATGCACTGTGGAAAATATGTGGGAAAAGAAGAGAGGAAAACATCAGGATACAACTATGAAAATACATTACAGAATGCCAGGCCAGAAAAAGAAAATCAGATTTAAGCACATAGCCCATTGCCTGAAACAAGGTGTTAAAAAAAAAAAAAAAAAAGTAGTTGAATACATAAACCTTAATTTAAAAAGCCCAGAATTGGGAAACAAAGTTTAGTCATGATACAGGGCTCCGATTGTCCAAACAACATCTCTCTTATTTTAACATAACCAGAGCATCTGACAATTCTTTATATGCCAAAAACACTAATCTTCCAGAAAATAGAGAGAGCAAAAATTGAAATTCCTACTCTGGACCACCAAAATGACCAGCAAGAAGGAAGTGATTGATAAAGTGGTAGGGTCAGGAATCTTGAGAGAATGTGATCATCTCATCTTAAGATTGGTGATACCTAGTGAAGGGAACTCAAGACTGTGATTCCAGTTCTGCAATTAAAAATGGTTCTGATAAGGGGGGGAAAAAAGGAGCAAGCCTGCAAAAAATGTCTCTTCTGACAAGTTTGACTCTTAAAAGACTGGAAATAAATAGAGTGTGCATAGCAAATGAATATAAGAAATGGTAAAATCTTTAACCCCCCCCTCCCAATTAGCTGATGATTTCTTAAAAGGATAAAAAAAGCTAAAGTCAATAAAAAAGGGTTTTATAAACTACATGTAGAGCCAAATGTAAGGAAAGGGTTGAAGAATGACAAAAAGAATGTAAGACTTAGCTTCTTTAATAATTTTCTTTTACCATCTTTTTTTTAATCAAGAATGATCTTCAGTCTAGAAAGTTAAGTGGGGGATGAGGGGGAAAAGCAAGAAGGAAATGAAGCCCATCACATGTACAAATATTTTCAAAGAACAACTAAGTCTCCAGACCTGGACAAAAGCCATCCTGAGAGACTTGGCAGATGGTAAATGGAGCAAGGCAAAAAGACTAGACTGGAAATGAAATTCCTATTTTAAAAAAAGAAAAGGGTAGATTATACAGCTACAGGTTGGTAAATAATGTTGAATCCAAGTAAGATTAGACTGAATTAGTTAAAAGGCAATTTGTAATATTAGAAATGGTGATCTTTAGAAGTAAACATGGATTCACTAGGAAAAGACATTGCAAACTAAATCCAGTTCCTTTTTCAGATGGGATAATGAGAATGGGAGGGCAAAGAAATGGACTGAATGGTTCACCTAGATTTCAGAAAAACATAAATAGCTAATGGTAGTCAAGCGGTAGAGAAGGATTAGAGAGACCTCTTAGGTATCTGTTATGCGTTCAGTGGATTGATATTCACCTTAAGGCAGGATTACAGTGACTTGATATAGGGTTTTGCCCTTGCCCTCTGCTGTTTGTTATTTTTATCAAAAAAGGTATAGAATTAATGATTTTGAATTTATCAATGCCATTGAGTCAAAATAGTCAATTGTGCAATGCGATAGAATTAGTGTGCAAGTATTTTTAAACAGATAGGAATGACAGCTTCAATCTAAGACACAGTTTAATAAATACCAGACCTTGTTCCTGTCTCAAGGAGCAGAAGCATACACTCTGTGTGAGAAATAAAGGTGCTGCTCAGTTTTCAATTATAGTTTACCATGAAAGAAATGGTAAATGGCAGCTTGCATGGAAAGCTATTATAAATATCATTGCCAAACTTCAGAGACATGCTGCAAAGAAGGCATGACTCCAATCTGAGGTGAGGAAATTGATGCTAAGAAGTCAAATAACTTGCCACAGTTCTCACAAGGAAAGTGAAGAAGCTGAGAATCAAATTAAATTTGTTTGGTCCCCAAATTCATGCTCTTTCCAAGACCATTCACTGCTTCAACATCTAAGTTCATATGGGAGCTGGAATTATCTCATTTATTTCTAACTCCCATAAGTGCTATGATGCATTTTCTTTAACATTATCATAATTCTTGATGTTACTTCAAAATGACCCTTCCTTTTATAAAGTGAAGAAAAGTTATCTTTTGATAAGTTGTGTCACTCAATTAGGTTAAAAAAAATTAACCTCCAACATCCATATCTTTCCAATGTGGTCTAGAACAGAGGTTGGCAAACTACAGTCTACAAGTCAAATCTAGCCCGCCTCCTGTTATTACTTGGCCCACGAGCTAAGTATGGTACTTACATTTTTAAATGGGTTAAAAAAAAATCAAAAGAATACTTCATGACACATAAAAACTATATGAAATTCAAATTTCAGTGTCCATAAATAAAATTTTATTGGAACACAGCCATACTCATTCATTTACATATTGTCTATGGCTGCTTTCATGCTACAAAGGCAGAGTTGAATAGTTGTGACGGAGACCATATGTGGTGCTCTCACTGCTTTACACTGCTGTTCAACACACTACAAATCTCAGTGATGCAGTTATAATTTGACAGCATTTCAAGTGCCACACATACTGTCATACAGACATTTTATTATTTTTTATTACTAATGAATATTAATTATGTAAAAAAAAAGTAAGGTGAACTTTGAGTGTTGCGCTTCTAAGGCACAGTTGAATGTGGATTATTTTGTTATACAATTATATGGCAAAGCATCATGTTTATTATGCAATGACACTTCAGCTGTGTTAAAAGAATACAATTTATTTTCACATTACCAGACTAAGCACTCGTCACAATATCCCCAACTCACAGAAAAGCAACAGTAAGAACAATCAGAAAACTTTAAAACAGAATATCTCATCACAATAGAATTTATTCAAACACACAAAAAAAATGAGAATGAGGGTGCAAGCCACTTACTTTCCAAGTGGCTCATTTGTTAGCCAAGCAAAGAATGCTCTTTATTGATGGTTAGTTAAAGCTAATTGTGTTTGACTGCAGCAGCTAAAAAGTGTGTCCAGATGAGAAAAACATGTTGAAGACCACTAGCTTTTTAGCAAGGACAGTTGCTTGAAGACATCAATTGCCAACTAAAAGACAAGGCAAAATGATTTGGCTTTTGAAGAGTCAACAGATGTTACCAATACTGCCAGCTATTGATTACTAGGGAAGTCAATACTGAGTTTGAAGTGCCTCAAGAAATACCCTCTGTGAATAGTCTCCATGGAACAACTATAAGAAAGAATATTTTTAAAGAACTTAAGAAAACATCAGTGCTAATTAAAGTAGTAGAATCTGCTAAGATGTGAAGTAACTTAACGGTGGTAAAGACATGTGGAGCAGAAAAAGGTTTACTGGGCAAATTTACAAAGCTTGTGAAAATGTAAAATGTTTAAAGTCAATGTTTATGCTTTATATTACTCATCAGCAGGTATTTTGTGGGAACTATTTGACTATCATGTTAATGAACTAGTAAAGTCAATGGCGAATTTCATTCACTCTTGGCAGTCTTAACTATCATTACTTCCATTTTTATTAGAAACAGAAACTGAATATCCTGACTTGCCCAACTACACAGCAGTTTGATAGAAGTAATAAAGTTTTATTGCAATTTTTTGAGCTCAGGACCAAAAGTGAATTGCTGCAGATTTGATAATGTTTCTTAATAACTTCAACTTAAAAATTACAAGGCAAAACAGCACTTATATGTGAAATTTATACTGCAACAAAGTCATTTTGATGACAACTAATGCTGTTTAAATCACAAGTTATGTAAAGCTGCTTTAGACACTTCCCATGCTGTCTAGTTAACACGAGCAGCAAGATATCCATTCCCACACAAATTTGCAGTGGATGTGTTTTCCAAACTCAACTGCAGTTCCAGCTACATCTTTGGATCTCAATCCAAGTGCACAGGAAATTTCCGTATTACAAAATCCACTTAACTGTATAAATAAGGAGCATCCATCTAAACTTTAAAAGGAAGTAATTAATCTGCGATGCAATGATATGTCAAAGGCAAATATCAAGAGCAGAATCTAATGGAATTCTATAAACACCTTCCAAATGGTGAATATGCTCAATTAACATCCACACACTTGTGGACTGATAACAGTATTTGGTAGTATCTATCTGTATGAAGACATTTTCAGAGATGAAATACGTAAAATCACATTACAGATCAGCATAACAGATGAACATTTGCAATCGATTTCAAACCCCAATTAAGTGAAATATTATCCTCTCAAAATAACTTAATTTTTACCATTAGACCTGTATTACAAAAAATTTGTACTCAAGTGTTCATATATATTTTTAATTTCATCAATAAAAAAGTAGTGGAAATTTGTTTTCTTTCTCATTACACAAGTATATAAAAGCCTTAATTTTGCCTTTTGGCCCATAAATCCTAAACTTTACAAAAAGTTTGCCAACCCCTAGTCTAGAGCAGTGCAGGAGTGTTCTTCAATTTGAGTAAAATCACAGTATGGTAAACATTGCTGTGAACAACTGTTCTTTCTAAAACCATGTTCATATCCCAGCAGTATTACCTGATAATACTTCTATATGTAGTTCTTTCTTTGGTTACGATCCATGTATTCTTATGAAGTAAATTTCCTAAGAAAATAATATGTGGGTCTGTATTAGAGATGGTCAGAGAAGAAACTAGTTAACCCAAACATCAGCAAAGCTTTATAATTCAATTTATTTCTCTTCTAGAAGAAAGGTTAGCTTTTAACTCTACTAATCCAATTCTATCACAAAAACCTTTAAAACTAAACAAAAGTACATCAAATAGGGTACTTATGACCTGTTTTTACCTGAGTCCAAAACATTTTTCAAATGTATTCATTCACTATATTAGTGATTTCCAATAATATATTCACATTAATAAAAGTCTCAGTAATAACAATGTTTTCTAATTTAAAACAATTAAGTTTGCCTTTATACTCTATTTTGTTTTTCTCACCATGACTGAAGATATCTAGATTGCCTGCGCAGAATCCATTCACTCTCCTTCTGGTAACAATATCCTCATTTCCTTTTGGGGAACACCCCCTTCTACCTTATTTCTCAGTTCAGTGTGTCCTCTGAAGATGGGAGAACAACATTCCCTGGGTCACAGTAGTTGGCTCGAGGGTGGGCATGTGAACCAATGAAGGAATAAATGTCAGTCTTAGGCTTTTGTTGGAACTGTTGAGAGAAACTGTCCTTTGTTTTGGCTGAGATTATGGCAGAAGTCTGAAGCTGCTGGGTGGTCACTTTACCATCACACATGAAGAATCTCCCTGACAATGAAAACAGCAGAGTAGGAAGCAAAACTGAGAGATACAGAGAAAAACAGACTCCTGAACTTTGCACCAGGATCAAGCATGCCTGAAGCTACTCCTATCACTGGACTTTTCAGTTAAATGTAACAATGTGCATGCCTATTGCTGAAGCCATGTTAAGTTTCTGTCACTTGCAAAAGCAAAGGGTGCTAATGCAACTATAGTCATTCAGATTGAAACCTAATCTTAGGTCAGATATTTCTAGACAGGGCCTTTTAACCCATGCTTAACCTGTTACGTTTCATCTCCATATCTTATTCTTTCTGAATGGTGGTGCTTAATGGACACACACGGGCTTAGTGTGTGCTGCTTTGACTTATCTTACCTTTGGCATCTTTCAGTAAGCAGAGCACCTTAAAGCACCTAGCACAATGATGAACTGTGAGATACTGTCACAGATATACGCTCTTTATCTGGAATGATATTAAAGTCATTCACTTAAAATTGGATTTAATAATATTTCATTTCTGTGAACATCATAATATGACTTCATTTTTGAAAAGGAATGAAATGATTCAGTTTGTTTCCCTCGGTTTATTAGTGGCATTAGTTCTAATTAATTGCTCTATTAAGGAGTTCAGAGAAGTATAAAAAATTTTTTTTAACTTTCATTAAAGAAAGCTTAGATACTTCCAGGTATGTACTCTTTACAATAGGGTTCCAACAAAGCAAAACAAAATCAAAAAACACAAATGAATGAATGTTCCTTTAGCTCTGCTTTTCACATTTAGTAAATTAAATAAACTGAATTTTTAAAATTCCTGTCTTCAATTAGTAAGTGGCATTATTTTACCCATATTAGAGGAAAGGGGAAAGAGCAAGTTTAAAAAAACTACCTTTATTTTTTATTTCTTTTTCAGTTACATACTTTTAAACAGGGATGTGTTTCATTATTCAGACATTCAGGCAATGTTGACTTCATTAGTGTTGACAGAAAAGAAGCATAAAAATGCAAAACATTGTTGGCTTAACCTGAACATACCTGCATTACCTATTATTGACCAGTTTGTGTTGCCAAAAGACTTATTCCTTGGCATTAAAATGGAGCACTTAAAAATATTGCTAAAAAGCAAATGTCTACACACTGGTCTTTGCAGCAAATAAGGGTATTTATAGTTTTAAAATATTTTAAGTCCATAATTGGATTAATATACACACCTTCTTATGTATAAGGAGTTCAGATCATATAAACACTGTACAGTCCAAAAACCCTACTGAGAATAAAACTAAACAGGCTTATGATAAGAAATACAGATATCGCATGTATTTACAAATATCATAGACACACAAATTTGGTCAAATACTGTAAAGAAAGAAGTGGTTTCACATTATAATGGCCAAAACATCCATCTACCTTGCTCAAAGCAAACAAAAATAAAAACTCAGTATGTAACTCCTGTAGTTTAAGACATCATGACAGTATACAAATAGATAAAATGGAAACTGTTGACCAAATTATACAACAAGTGTTTTCTAGGCTGAGTGTAGGTCTTTAAAATCAAGAACTTATAAAGATCATTCATAGATTCAGAGCAACAATGATAATGTCCTGATTTGCGGTATTCATATGGGTGCCTAATTCATCAAAAACAATGCACTGAACTTTTGGCTAATAAGAAAAATAAATTACAAAGTACAGTTAAATTCCTGTAAATGCAATAATGTCAAAAATGTAGATTTATTTACTTTAATTACATATTTTAAATGTTACCTTGAGACAATAAAAATAAATAAGCATGCCCGGAGGCACACACTTAAAGACAAAAAGAAGGGGCTGAGTGGAAGGAGTAAGCAACAAGTTCATGAAGGAAAGGTGAATGTGAGATTTGAACAACATAATTATCTTTCTAGCCAGTCTTTTTGTCTTAACTCTCCTTGCAAATTCTGGCTAGTAGAATGTGACAAAAGTATACCTGTGTCTTCATGGCTTAAAACAAAGCATACTTGAAAAGTGGAATGGGTTTCCTTTTTTTACAGAACCATTACTTTGTTCATATGCAGGCACTTCAAAAGACTATGGGGACAAAGCACCTGACCCATCCTCTCCAAAATAGTTTTCAATCATCACAATTACGCTAAAAAGTAGGAAAATTCCAGAGAACCAGCAAAGTTGAATACAAGAGACTAATGTGCGCAGAGGGCAATACAGTGACCCCGTTTTTATTGCTGAGGGTCTTTTTTTAAAATCAAAGGGCAAATAATTAATAAACAGACACCATTGTGTGGCACATCCAAAGTTTTCTGCTTAAGGTGAATGTAATCGTTCAGCAGCAGGTTTCAGTGGGATCTCCTTAGATTTCAGCCTCATATGATGCGGTGAGATTCACATTTATTCCTTCTCCTTAGTGTATTTTTCAAAAAACTCCAACATATCTCATTTCTCAAAGTATTCATTTCTTGCTGTCTAACATACATTATTATCTGGAAGCATAAAGTTACATTATACAAATATTTTGCATTTTTAAAAAATAAGCGCTTTTGCCACTTCGACAACACTGTACTTCACTTAGTGGTGCAACAAAAGCAGAGCTCATATTTACCACACTCTTGTGATTCATTTTACCACTACCATCTGCCAAACCCATAGAGCTTTTTCCTCAGTACCTCTGGGCAGTAACTGTACCATGATTTCACAGAGAGAATGTTAATATGACTCATGAATAGCAGTACCGACAGTAACAGTGAAATCAATGCAGATGTCACACAGATAATGATCTTCTCAAGGGATAACTTCTTTTAAATATTTGGGCAACTCTGTTTTCTCTGTTGCATTATCCACTGGGGAGAAAATTCCTCTTTGATTATTCTCTCACAGAAGTTATAAAAATCAGATTAGGTATATAATTGGTTGACATTTAAGATACTGTACTGCTTTCTACAACAGGAGGAGAGCTTCTGAAAAATGTTCTACAGAACTGTAATTCATCAATACCACCTCATTGGTCCATTCCATTCAATGATGGGCAAAGCACTCATGTTTTGACAAAACTTTAAAGCTTCCATAAAAGTTAAATTAGAAAAAAATACGAATGTAAGACAACCACAAAATGAAGTATGAAAGTATGACATTTTTGTTTCTAACAGTGAGTTCTTGAAAATATATGTGGTCACTACAGAGATGATTTTAATCACAAGACAGCAGATGAACATGTAAGTAACTCCCCATGATCTGTCTGTGTCCAGAGTCATTTGTGGCGCTGTATGGTTTTCCTTTTCCTTCGTTTGAAAAAGCAGCAGCACCTGCAGATGGAGGGAAATACTCCTTTTATTATAAAAATACTAAAATGTTGCAAAGTAAGGCTGAATCTATCATACTAATTTAAATGCCATAGAAAGCCAGGGGCTAGTGCAACATAAACAGTGAACATACCAATGAAGCATATATATTAGTGAAACGATGGCAGAGTTGTTACTATCATTTCATCAGTGTGCCTTTTTAGAATAGCAAGACATTCTATGCAACATTAAAAGGAGCCACTAAACTGAAAAGGCTCTGCACGAAGACTAACTAAAAAGCCATAAAGTTCTGAACCCCAACTGACCCATCACATTCTATTTTAGATACTAATTTCTGGCAATGGCATGCTGTTATATAAAGTTCATCTTATGTATTCTTTCCCTTTTTTCCTGGTATTCATATATGATTGTTGAAGCCATCGTTAGAAAAGCAATAATGAGCCTAATTTGGGGATTTTATTTTCATTAAGAATTAGTTTAGATTCCAAAACTAAAAAGATAAATCCCCAAAACACTCTTCAACAAACATTTTCCATCATATTTACGAAGTGGAAGAGAGAAAATACATTATATAGAGTAAGAATGCTAAGATTGGCACTTTTAATTCTTTAGAGGTTAAAGAAGGTCAAGCTTATCATGTTATTTTAATTAAGGGAAAAATGCTTAACATTTAAAACAGCATAATCAAGGTGATTCAGTTTTGCAATTGAAAACTCATTCAGTTTTTGTAGTCTATTTAAGAAATATCTGGTTTTTACTCCTAGGTGGAAAAAACGTAGACATGATCCCTGAGAGAACTAGTTTTTCTCACAGTAAATTCTCCTAGTCATGAGAAGATGCAACACATGTAGAGCAATGCTGAGGCTGGTATGAACTGAAAGTTAAATGAAAATCACTGATCAGCAACTAACAAAACAAATACACACACATGTATATATATTCTAAAAGTCTAGCATTCCTTCAAACAAAGGTCTGGCCGTTTTCCCCTTCCACACCTAAAAGAAAGTCAATCTATCAGAATATCAAGATGACAGGTACCACATATAGAGAGGCTCCTTTTTTTTTTTTTCCCACTGAAGTCCTTACAAAGATGTTCCTTTAATTCTTACCAGCCCACCTTCATAAAACAATATTAACTCAACATTTTCAAGCTAAGCATAAAATAAAAGAGACCATGGAGCTTCAGGTGTCCTATCCAGCAAAAGATCATGGAAGATGAAATAAAGGCTAGATATCATTATTTCTGTGAAATAAATGTAAACAAAAATCCACACTGTCCAGGTAAATAACATACTCTCTCCACTCACATTATCTTTAGTCAAAAATAATTTCAGACCATTTATTGTGATTTATGCCATAATTATGAAATCACTATGGGGCATTCAAAACCAAATTATACAATTGCATTCAAGTAGTACATAATGACTAGACCATGGAATGTGAATAATTCAAAATTGTATATATCAGCTGATAAAGATTCAACTAGAAATATGTGCCGTTATCAATCTTGACGGGTTTTACTCTTATTGAGGTAACTACCAGAAAGAATGGAAATAAATTACCCAATCAAGGGCCTTAAAAAGAGACACCACTGTAAAAGAAGACTCTAGCCACAATACATTTTTCCTAGACTTAGAGAAGTAAGTCAGAATTTTCTAACTGTTAGGTACCTAATACCTTCTCAAATCTGTTATATATATTTTCTAAAATAAAAAAGCAAAACAAAAAACTACTAGGAGATAAAAATCATTATTCTAAAAAGAATCTTTCAATTAAAAACTTAGAAAAGAGTTAGAAAATGTCCATATTGTAGAAAACAAAATATCAAAAAATTGGTATTTAAAAGAAAGACCAAATAATTAGAATATTAAATTTAACAATATGGGCATATATCAATGGAACTTTATTGTTTAATAAATATAAAGTTTTATTAACAATGTTCACTGTTCCTAAATAATGTCATTTGTCTTTTCAAATTCCAAAGTATATTCTTTTAAAAAGTTTTCTACTAATAAAGTGTCGTAAGGTATACATAGCCTTTTGGAATGGGGAATTGAATATAATAGATGTTTTGATGAACAAGTTCAAGTCTCAGCTTTACCACACTTGAATTAGCACTTCACTTTGTCTGATTTATTTTTTACCATTAATCTGCTTTCAGTTCTGAGAGTTGAGTGCTTCCTATTTCCTAGGTAATCTTTCCTTCCATTGTGTAAGTATTGTTGAACACAGAAAACTACTCCAAGCATTTATTTAAGATTAAATAAGATCTTCAAATGCAGTATAATTGTAGAGACCTTTTAAAATCAAAAGCAATCTAAAAAAGACATCTATTTTTTAGAAATAAATCCCACTGAATACACCCTTGCATTCAATATACCCTTGAAATAGATTTGCCATTTGCCTAAGTAGAGCTGGCATGCTATTAAACTGACTACCACCAGAGGACAGCATTACTTTATGCGATATGAATGCATCCAAGTACAGAGAACAGAGATGCTCTCAAAATATGATATACTTACAGCAGTTAAGAAGGAAATTGATATTAACCTTGTGGCTGACTTCTTAAAAGTCATTATCAAAACAGCTGATTTATAGTCTTAGTGATTAATGAATTAGGTCTCATCTCAATTGCCCTGGGCACTCAGTCTAAAACAGTTTCTTGCATATGGCCACTCTGACAAACGACCATGTTATTTTCCTCTCAGTACATAGTACTAATCTGAATTTATTTTATTTATTTACTTATTATCTACCTCCACATAGAATGTAAGTTTCCTAAGGTCTTGCTCACAGATACATCCCACAAATGGGCACAAAATTGGTACTCATTTAATACCTATTGAATTAATGAATGATTTGCCTCATAAATGCAACTAACTTCTAGAGTAAGAACCTGGTCAAAATTCTAAAGCATGTCCTAAAGCTAAAGCTCTTACCCTTGGGCCACAGACCCTAGTGAAACCTTACAAAATACAGATTTTAGTGCCCGTGGAAGCTTTTCTGGAGAGAGATGATTTGCACCAAATTATTAAAGGACTGAATTGCAAGAAGCACTGCTTTCTAGATCCAACTGCCAGGTCACCCTCTCGCGTCTCCATTTCAAATATGAGGCCTCATCCTGGATGCAATGAGCTGACCACTGGAGAAACTGAGTGGACACCATGTCATCAGTTCACATGAGAGCAGGCAAATGCATAAAAAGAAACCATGTAATTTTAACTTGGTACAGTTGTGGGGCGGGTGGTATCAGAAACAATAACTGCAAATAACAGCACAGATTCCAGGAATCAGCACATAGAGAAGTTTTCACAGATGACGTGAGCAAGTTACTTTATCAATAAATTAAATTATCTGGTCTTAGAAAATAACTCACACCTTTACAATTTTCAAGGATATTTTCTCTCCTTGCTGCTCAGTGGCTACATTTTCTTATCCACTAGTTCATACCTCATGTGGGGTCTCCTCAGATCTAGGCTACTGACAACTACCTTGGGGAAAGAATAAGCTGACCAGACATTTAAATCATGTTCTTGTCAATGATTCTCTTTTTCTTGGCTCTTTCTTGATAATTCCTTGTGTGGTTACAGTGAGCCAATACGCCCTCACAAGTCAGGTTCATGCTTCTGACCTGATCATCTGGTGGCTACCCTAGAAGCTTTGAAGCCACATCTCTAGTCTTAAATCATTTGGGAATAAATGTTAAGTTCTGCTTCTGATGAACATTAAGGCTGTTGCCTGAAATACTGTTTAGGTAGGAAACAAGAAATCATAATCGGTCAACGTCCTAAACTCTGTAGAAAACATAGATGATAATAGCCAAGGTTTTCCTATTGACATCACACCACCATTTCCCGTTACTGACTGCCCTTTTCTTCTTGGAGAATATGGCTTGTCTTCCTGGATTTATGTCATATACTTTCTTCTCAAAAGTCTACCCAGAAACTGAAGCATGTTCCTCTGTCTGGATCTGAAGTTTTGGGGTTTTTTTAAATTTAAAATAGTTTCTTCTTGATTTTACATTCTTTATTTTTTAACATTTTTACTGCAGTATAATTGCTTTCTAATGGTGTGTTAGTTTCTGCTTTATAACAAAGTGAATCAACTATACATATACATATATCCCCATATCTCCTCCCTCTTGCGTCTCCCTCCCACCCTCCTATCCCACCCCTCTAGGTGGTCACAAAGCACCGAGCTGATCTCCCTGCTTCCCACTAGCTATCTATTTTACATTTGGTAGTATATATAAGTCCATGCCAGTCTCTCACTTTGTCCCAGCTTACCCTTCCCCCTCCCCGTGTCCTCAAGTTCATTCTCCCATTCTCTATGTCTGCGACTTTATTCCTGCCCTGCCCCTAGGTTCTTCAGAACCATTTTCTTTTTTTTAAGATTCCATATATATGTGTTAGCATACGGTATTTGTTTTTCTCTTTCTGACTTACTTCACTCTGTATGACAGTCTCTAGGTCTATCCACCTCACTACAAATAACTCAGTTTCGTTTCTTTTTATGGCTGAGTAATAGTCCATTATATATATGTGCCACATTTTTTTTATCCATTCATCTGTCAATGGACACTTAGGTTGCTTCCATGTCTATTGTAAATAGAGCTGCAATGGACATTGTGGTACATGACTCTTTCTGAATTATGGTTTTTCTCAGGGTATATGCCCAGTAGTGGGATTGCTGGGTTGTATGGTAGGTCTATTTTTAGTTTTTTAAGGAACCTCCATACTGTTCTCCATAGTGGCTGTATCAATTTACATTCCCACCAACAGTGCAAGAGGGTTCCCTTTTCTCCACACCCTCTCCAGCATTTATTGTTTGTAGATTTTTGATGATGACCATTCTGACTGGTGTGAGGCGATACCTCATTGTAGTTTTGATTTGCATTTCTCTAATGATTAGTTAGATGTTGAGCATTCTTTCATGTTTTTGTTGGCAATTGGTATACCTTCTTTGGAGAAATATCTATTTAGATTTTCTGCCCATTTTTGGATTGGGTTGTTTGTTTTTTTGATGTTGAGCTGCATGAGCTGCTTGTAAATTTTGGGGATTAATCCTTTGTCAGTTGCTTCATTTGCAAATATTTTCTCCCATTCTGAGGGTTGTCTTTTTGTCTTGCTTATGGTTTCCTTTGCTGTGCAAAAGCTTTTAAGCTTCATTAGATCCCATTTTTAAATTTTTGTTTTTATTTCCATTTCTCTAGGAGGTGGGTCAAAAAGGATCTTGCTGTGATTTATGTCATAGAGTGTTCTGCCTATGTTTTCCTGTAAGAGTTTGATAGTGTCTGGCCTTACATTTAGGTCTTTAATCCATTTTGAGTTTATTTTTGTGTATGGTGTTAGGGAGTGTTCTAATTTCATTCTTTTACATGTAGCTGTCCAGTTTTCCCAGCACCACTTATTGAAGAGGCTGTCTTTTCTCCATTGTACATCCTTGCCTCCTTTATCAAAAATAAGGTGACCATACATGTGTGGGTTTATTGGATCTGAAGTTCTTATCTGTCCCTATAATGACTCACTGGCTCATCCACTGGTTGAGGGACTGTTGGTACCTGCCAGACCCCACCCACTTAGGACTCCAGAACCTAGCCTCTCCTCGTCTCGTTGATGAGTATATAGAAAATATCTTTCATGACGTCTAAACTTTAGTTCACTGACAAAGGATTTTTCCCCTTAAAACTCATACTTGAAATGTAATTTCATTTCTCTAGGTCTCTTGATTATAAAAATGAGAAACTGTTTGGTTAGGCAATTAAGTTTAGATCAGAGAGCAAGACCATGTAACTACTCTAACTAAGAACCTGCAGACCCATCCTCACCTTCAATTTCTTCCTCTCCATCCATGTGCAATTAGTTCCTCAAGTCTGAAGTGACTTTTAAAATCTCCCCACATTCTCATCCTGGCTTATTTCATAACTTCTTGCCTCCACCATGGCTAAGAGCCTTTTAACTGACTTCTAGCGTAAGACCCTCCTCTCTCCAATCTGCCATCCAAACTTCCCCCATCATAATATGGCCATGCCCTTTTCCTCTTAAATCTCAGCAATGGTTCTCCACTGTCTGAGGCATTAAGTCCACACAGCTTTTAAAATTTGGTTCCAACCTACTTCTACTCTCCTCTCAGTCTCATCCTCCATCAGCCTTCCTTACCAGGCAGCCTGTACTTTAGGAGGAAGGAAGGAAAGGGGGGAGGAAGGGAGGCAGGGAAGGAGGGAATGGAGATTTCCTGCAATCTGAGAAACCCAGGAAGCAACATAAGTCTCAAACTGCTGCTGAATTAATTTTCTTAAGATTCAATCTGATTATACCATTTCTTGGCTTAAAACCCACAGCATGCTTTCTTGTGCTAAGAAAGATCATGTCCAATTTATTTATATTTTAACGTGCTACTAAAGACCCTTGGAGATTGGGCACTTAGCCTATTTCAGTTCCCATTAATATATTCACGCTCTCTACGTGCACGGGTTACTACTCAAACTAACCCATTCTTTCCTTGCTCCACATTGTCGCTCAACCTCTTCTTCTCTCTGACCCACATTCCCTTGCCAAATCATACTCATCTTTGAGAACTACTGCAAATGTATCCTTACCCACAAAGACTTCCTGATCTTCAGCTAGAAGTGCATACTCCAGTCTCTGAACTCCATACTGCTAATCCTATAATACCTTGCTTTAGACCAGTGATTCTCAATCCTGGTTGCTCCTTAGAATTGGCTTAAAGGCATTTTAAAAATACTGGTGGGCTTCCCTGGTGGCGCAAGTGGTTGAGAGTCCGCCTGCCGATGCAGGGGACACGGGTTCGTGCCCCGGTCCGGGAAGATCCCACGTGCCGCAGAGTGGCTGGGCCTGTGAGCCATGGCCACTGAGCCTGCACGGAGCCTGTGCTCTGCAACGGGAGAGGCCACAGCAGTGAGAGGCCCGCGTACCGCAAAAAA
>NW_020837948.1:15647947-15655627 GCF_003676395.1 Aethalodelphis obliquidens
AAAAAAAAAAAAAAAAAAAAAAAAAAAAAATACTGGTAACCAGACCCTACCACTCAGAAAGTACAACTTAAGTATTGGCATATTTTTAAAACTCCCCAGATGATTGTGATATGAAGCCAGGGTGAGAACCACTATGTAAAAGTCACCGGTGTACTTACTATCTTCTCTAATGGAACGAAAGGGCCTTGACTTATCTTCATAATCATCATATTACCAAACACACAATAATTGTTCAGTAAATGATGGAAAGGGGGAATAAAAGAGAAACAGAGAAACAAAGGAAAAAAGATGACTTCACAATACTTAAAAACTCAATAACTAAACTTAAAGGAAGCCTTGTTCTCCTAAATTCCTGGAAGAAATGATGAGGGTGCTATCATTTGTATCACCTGCCTTAAAAAAAAAATTCTCCACTACAGTAAAAAAAAGGTAAGGCAAAATCTCATTACTAATGAAGGAGCCACTTTATCTTGGGGGAAGAGACTATTTTCCATCACTTGGAAATCATACATTTACCCCATGAGGTACTATTCTAGGAAACATGAGACTCTAAAATATCTGTTGTAGAATACATTCTAGTAATGAGATGGGGTGAGAGGGATCTCTGCCAATCAGAGGCAAGAAGAAAAGAAGGAAGTAGGAAACAAATTCTGAAAAAGAATTCTAAGCAGGTCTCTAGCTACCCATAAAATGGTGGAAGAGAGAAGAGAAGCATTAGATGCGATTTAGAAAAAGAAATCATGCTCACGTTTCTTAATCACAGACTAAGAGGATATAAGGAATGCAATAATAAGCCTGTAGGAATGTCAGAATAACCCTGATTAGAGACAAGACAAAATGTTGTGTGTTTTAAAAGAGTTTTTAACTAGTGAAGAGTTAGGGAAGTTCTGAGGATTTCTGTAACCCATCTGGAATAAAGCTTCACTGAAATCATGGATTGCTATCCATTTTTCTAAATAACTGCTTTATTCAGATATAATTCACACATCATTAAATTCACCTTTTTAAAGTGTACAATTCAGTGGTTTTTAATATATTCAAAGAGTTTTGCAGCCCTCACCACTACTTAACTTCAAAACATTTTCTTCACTCCATAAAGAAACCATATAACCTATCAGCAGTCACTCCCATCTTCCTCAAAGCTGCTGGAGGCAATCACTGTCTATTTTCTGTCTCTATATATTTGCTTATTCTGGATATTTCATGTAAATGGATCATATAATACGTGGCCTTTTATGTCTGGCTTGTGTCACTTAGCATCATGTTTTCAATTTCACTTTTTATATTGTTAACTGATCGTCCATTGTATGGATACACTACATTATGTAGTCAATTATTTAGTAATAAGTTGTTGAGGTCTTGGGGATCTTAAGATAAAAAAGACCTTGTTTTTAAGAAATCCAAGAAGTTTCAAGAAGTGAGAGATAGATAAAGAGAATAACATATCAGTGGCCAACTTAAGGAACTGACGGAACATAGACTTCAGAATGGAAAATGAGGCTGGGAAAGACAGGCAGGAGCCAGACCAGGAAAGGCATGAAGGGCCTGGTGCCTTGCCAAGTGATCTAGATTTGACGCTCTATGCAAAAGAGAACCTCAACTTCAGGAAGAGCCTTCCCACCATTTTCCCTTTTCTCATTTTCCAACACCTACAAATAAAAACCCAAACCATAAATACACACACTCACGCCTATCTCAGCTAAATAAATTACTACTCATTCTTCAAAGCCCCCTCCAAAAAGCATTCTCTGATCATCCTGTCAGTAAACACTCATTTTCTTTACAAGCTCTAACGGATTTTTCATACCTTTTTCATAGTATTTATCATACATTGATAAATGCTAAAACAACTGCAATTACCCCCACTGGAGTATGATCTACTTAAGGGCAAGGACAGTATCAGATATTTCTGAAATCCAAGCAGTGTAACTGTTGAATGAATACATGGAAAAATGTAATAGATTTGGTGGAAAGCAGGTCTCTTGGAGGATGCGGACACAGAAGAGTCAGTTTCAGTGAAGAGTGGTGTGAAGGTAAAAATACAGAACAGTGACGGAAGAGGCACAAGCCTGGGAAGAGCACAGATGAGAGGTCACTGGCAGCCGGAAGGGGAGAAACAGATAGGGGTGATAATGGCAACTGAGCACTTGCCATGTGCCAGACAAAATAACTGTGCTTTATCACATTTAATTTTCTCAACAACCTATGAGGCAGCTATTATTAGCCTCATTTTACAGGAAAAGAAACAGGCTTGAAGAAGGAAACGAACAGTGGCAGAAGTAGGATTCTACAACCTAAGTTTAATTGCAAAGGCCATGTGCATTCTCATCTGCCACATGCCACCCACCTTTATAACTGTGCTTAGGATTGCACAAGCACATATATACTGTTGCTTTTATTTCTGACATAAAAATACACAAGTACGTAGCTGACTAATTGTATCCTGAAATCCACCAAACTAAGTCATACTGACCATGAATAAATTCCACAGTCAAACTGGTTAAAATGGACATTTGATCATTACTCTTTAAAAAGAAATATCCACAAAAGTTTCCTCATCTTGCAGCCAGCAAATGAGCACTTATGTAAGGTTCCCTTTGGATAATGAGTAGATGAGTAAATGTTCCAAAATTTACTAATTTAAACAACTGTCTTTATTCACTCCAAGGCTGACTCAAAATTTGTCCTGAAATTGAGCAAAGCATTTTAAACACAGCGTTATAACTAAAGGCAAGGGCAAGAAAATAGTTTAAATTCAACATTATTGCAACAGATAGGAATATTATTTTTCATAATATCTGTAATTAGTAGGAACTATTTAGATGAGGATTTTTCATAACACTCTCTCACTATAGTTTATCATGAAATTTATCAATGTATACCATGTGTATTCAATGGCAATATAATTAGTAAGTGAAATACTGGTTTAGTGATACTATTGCTATGGGTATTTAACAATTACTAACAGGAAAAAAAGCTTAACTCAAAAACTTGCCCTTCTATTTAAAATAGCAAATAAAGCCTTGTGTTACAAAACAAATACATAAGCGCAAGCAAGGTTGGTGTATCATCTACTCAATAAAAAAGTGCCCCCAAATCTATGTCACTTGAAGCAAAAAAGTTGCAGCAGGCAAAAGAGCTCCTCAATTATTTCTTGCTTTTCAGAGCTAATGTAAATGACATCAAATACTTTTGGACAACTTTTACCAATTATAATTTCTATGTTGAAAAGTTTGTTTTTAAAAAACACAAAATGGTGCTAAATCTTTGAAATTACAGTCAACGGAGCTATTTCTGCCTGCCTACACTTGAGAACTCACCACATGTTCAACACTTTCTGGCAGCTAAACACAAAAAAAAATACAAGGAAAAAGAGAGAGAAAAAGAGAGATCATCAGAAACTGCCCACATTGAAATTATCACATTGTTTTTCAAGCTTAATTTTTTTCCAAGCAGAATTATTATAATTTACTTTAACAAAAAAAGTAACTTAAAACTAATATTAATACATGCAGCACACTACAAAATTAATATTTATTCTTATGTTTACAGAAAAAATGAGCATCTATAGTATAGCAATAACTTTCATGCATCAACATTCCTAAAAATAAAAATATGCTGTTAACTCTAAATAAGAATTTGAGCATAGTCCTTAAATAACTATTTTTGTATTATTAAAACATCTACTGAAATAGCTCTATTTTAAACTTAGTGATTAAAAAAATTAAATATACCACTTGTTTTGCATGCATCTATTCCTTGAAAAAAATTTCCTTAAATAACTGTAATGACTATAAATCTCAAACATGCACAGTTTAAGAAAGAAAAGTTACTAAATCAGGAAAAACCAATACATACTTGGTTTCATCCATCACTTCTACTTCTGTAGGGGCTGTGATAGGTGCATTTGAACGTCCTGCAGTAGGATCATCTGTGTTTAATTCTCCATTTGTAGAACTTACAACCTGCAAAAAAGAAAAAATACACACACACACACACACACACACACACACACACACACACAAAGTAATAGGTTATACAATGATAAACAAAGTATTTAAATTAGAAAGTTAATATGAGGAACACAAAACAATTAGTATGCAGTTCTTCATAACTGAATATACTAATAGGTCTACATTTTATTAAAGATAAGGTCACTCATTATTTGCTTTGCAACTTACTTCCTTTTCATCTTGAAATCTGTCCTCTGGTTTTTAAGGCTAACGCAATCAGTTCCCTCTTGTGTGCCAGTATCTTTTGGTACCTTGCTACATCATGAATTACTTCCTTTGGAAACTTCAATAGTGTTCCTTCCAATGGATCCTTCATTTCAATCTGTAATCATGCTCAGGTCTCACCCTCATGTTGCCCATTCATTCACCCAGTTGTTCAAGCTCCAAATCCAGAAGTTACTGTGATTCCACTCTTTGACTTAAACCATCAGCAGATCCTGTTAAATCCTCCCCTGACACACACCCCAAACCTAATTGGTCCTCCCCACTCTATGACTACCAGATCTGCAGTCCAGACCACCATTATCTCTTGAGTGAAGAAGAGCAAAAACCTATTAACTGGTCTGCTTTTACCCGTGTCCACCTCCCGTTAATGGATTGTCTACACAACAACCAAGGTGCTCCTTTTAAGATGTAAATTAGATAACACATAATTCTCTGCTTAAAGCTCTTCTAATGTCAACTTCCTGATTTCATTTAAAATAAACAACCATACTCTTTACTCCAATTTACAAAGCCCCACAAGATCTGAATCCTGCCTACCTCTCTGATCTCATAGCACTTTCCTTTGCTCACTAGCCTCCAACCAATGTCAAGGTTATTTCTACCTTAAGGCCTTGGAACTATCTATTCTCACTCCCTGGAATTCTCTTCTTGCTTATTGTCTGCCTTCTTACCTTTCAGATTCTCAGAGAACATCTCTAAAACAGGACTTTTCGAACATACAATCTAGAACTTCCATGCAGGCACACTCTTACATGTTATACTTCACTTTTAATTCTTTGTATAGCATTTATCCATGTTGATGTTTTTCTGATTGACTGATTGATGTGTTTCTTGATACCCACCCCCATCTCCATTAAAATTAAGCTCCGGGCTTCCCTGGTGGCGCAGTGGTTGAGAATCTGCCTGCTGGTACAGGGGACACGGGTTCGAGCCCTGGTCTGGGAGGATCCCACATGCCACGGAGCAACTAGGCCCGTGAGCCACAACTGCTGAGCCTGCGCGTCTGGAGCCTGTGCTCCGCAACAAGAGAGGCCGCCATAGTGAGAGGCCCGCACACCGCGATGAGGAGTGGCCCCCGCTTGCCACAACTAGAGAAAGCCCTCACACAGAAATGAAGACCCAACACAGCCAAAAATAAATTAATAAACTCCTACCCCCAACATCTTCTTTAAAAACAAACAAAAAAAAATTAAGCTCCATAACAGCAAGAGCCTTATGTTTTTCCCTGAGAGATCTCCCCACTCTATCTGGCACAGAATAGGCACTCAATAAATATTTGTTGAAATAAATGAATACATGCATGCATGTATGAAATCTTAAAGCAAGATAAAAACCATAACAAAACTCCCAAATTCTCTTGGTCCTACAAAGTGACCTTACTGTCTTATCTCTTGTTTTCCTCCAAACTTCTTGAAAACTATTGTCTTAATTTACCACTTCCATTTTTATAAAATTCTCCATTTATTCCTTAACTCCTCCCAATCTACACTCTGTCCCTACATCAGAACTCAAATAAGAGTTCATTTGAAGGTTGCCAATGATTCCTAGAAAATATGTTAATAGTCTTTGTTCAGTCTTCATTTGCCTGTACATCTCCCTATGACTTGGCACCAGCTAATAACTTGGAGTAAGACGAATCTAGATTCAAAACCTAGTTCTACCACTTACCAGCTATGTGACCCTGGAAAGACATCTTACATTGCTAAACCTCAGTGTTCTCAACTATGAAATTGGAAACAGAAGTATCCATTTAATAAGGTTGATATCAGGATGAAATGAAATTAATATATAAAGCGCAGTGACTGGCATATAGTAAGAGTTCAACAAATGGTGGCCATCATTATTACTGTCAGTCTGACCTAAAGTGTGGCTTCAACTGTCATCTCTATGTAAAGGATCCCCTGAGCCTAACCACTCACCCACATGGCCAGTTAGCTAGACCAAGTTTGGCACCTCACTCAGTATTTCTAAAACCTAATTTATCATACTCCCTTTTAAATCTGTTACTTTCCCTATAGTTCCTATTTCTGTTAAAGCCCTAGCCTCTTCCCAGACCTCCAGGCTCAAAATCTAAGAATCATTTTTAATGTTTTCTCTACCTGATCTCTTTATAATGTAACAAGGGCCTAAGCATCAGAGTTGACAGGTGACTACTAGACTTAAAAGATTTCCATTTACGGAAGCCCACATATTTCTAAAACTTAAGTTCAAAGAGGCTACAACACGTCAGGCACTGCTCTAGGAACTTGGAATACCATAGTAAACAAGAGAGACAAACATCCCTGCCCTTGTGGACTTAATAGTCTAGTTTGGAGAAATATGCTCTCTCCCCACCAACTCAAGAAGAATAACCAGAAATCAATCAATGTATCTAGATTAAGTCATGATTTATATACATCCTATATGGAACAAGTACTTAGAAATGCATTTGTGCCTACAGCTGAAAATATAAAACTGCCTTCATCATCTTTAGAAGCAATCCAATGGGAGGAATACTCCTATGTCTAAGTCGCCCTCTCTGCTTCTGTGGCACCTGCTTCCTCCTTTCTGTCATTCTATTGATCTCTGTGGCTCTGTGTCAATTTTTTCTCTTAAAATTCTCCCTCTTTCTGAACACATTAAAAAATACTTATTTGTTGTAATTACTAAATATAATTGGGTTCTTTATTCTTAATTTTTAAAATGTCAGAGCCTCTGCAATGAACTGGAAAGGAATTAGAAAGCAGAATTCTTATCCTATACTTTTGTATTCTCCACCACCTTTAACTAGCAGAGTGCCTTGCATGTAGTGGATAATCGAAACAGTTCACTGAACAATTTCCATTGTTCTTTCCTTAACAATAATTATTCAATGGGTTTCTTTTCCCACTTTTGTTCAATGGCCCTAAATAGGTGGAGGGAGGCCCCCTCAACTTATATGCAGCTCCCCAAAAGTATCTTCCCCTACTTAAGCAGCACAAATGAAAATTTGAAACTCAAGTACTCAAAATTTCCAGCAACAGTAACTATATATGCATTATAATTATAAAATCTGATTTATGTCACTTCACACACAGTCATAAGTGACTTTAACAGTCTTTATTTTAGTGAAATGTTTCAAGCTTCATTCTTCGCTGATCAGAACCAGATCAAAAGGAAGTAACATCTGACTTTATGAATTTTTTTAATGTAATTTTCCCTGGGCTTCCCAGATTCCCTAACCCTCTGAGTAAAGGCCAATATCCCAGGGTCAGAAGAGAATCAATGTGGTGACAGAGTTCTGTGAAGCTGACCCACTTAAAAGTAGTGATGTGAGAATGTATCACAGCATTAAAATTGTTTCCACTTAAGAAAACTAGTGGTCTTTTTGCAAACAGATTTTAGAGGAAGAACCAAAGACATAATATTATAAATAATATGTCAATATCTTCCTGGAAACCAAAATTTAGCTTATTTTTTTTTT